>NW_026945108.1:0-6994 GCF_034702125.1 Engraulis encrasicolus | reverse complement strand
ACTCCACAACTGCTGGAGGGAAGAAGGAATCTCACAGGGATTTGATAGAAAAGATATTCAAGGGAAACTAGTATATGTGCCTTGCATTGATTGTTGCCTCCGAGTCTAATAGTAGAGTGAAGCACACAAAGTGAATTGAAATCCTTGACTGATGTGCATTGTAGAGGCAGGTAGGCTCCTGATCTCTATTTTGGAAATCTCCTTTTTCGTGTTATTTCAAGACATGGCCAATCGTGCACATTGATACTGTTCAAAGGGCTAGCATGTCTTGGTACCCACACAGCATTACCTGACACTAAATCCAAACAGCAAAGGCTGGAAAAAAGAACCTCCATCTCATCTTCCTGGATCTTGGCTGCTGTCTTTTGGTGCCCATACCCATTAGCTTCTCGGAGTGATATGCCCCCCATTGAAGAAAGTCCCCATTTGAACAGGAACTTGGAAAGAGGACTTTTCGCTTACCGACTCTAAATGTGGCTTGAAGTTTCCAGATGCGCATTACTCAATCTCACAACTTGCTGTGGCAAGGCATGGCTAACCGTGATGACACTTGAATTCTACATACTGTATTGTGAGATCAGTGGTGAGGGAAACAGGCAGCACTTGTTGTTACTCTAGTGCAAGTGGATATCTGTCAATGGGACTGCCATTCAGCATCAGCATCCCCTAAGGCTGGAGTTAGTGGTGTATTCTTCAGTTTCCTCTTCAGACGAGCCATTTCCTTTGGATATTGCCTCCACATGTCCTCAGACAACCATGCTTATTATTTACATTGCACTCATGGACTCGCAGGCCGTGCAATTTGTTTGCAACTGACGTAGATGCAGAAGGTTTGTGGGCAACATACCTGTACATTCACCAAAACATCTGCGGATGTGAAATCAAGGGTGTCACAGGCCACCAAAAGGCACAGGTATGATCACCCTGTCGGGGGCTTACCAGTTCAGGGTTTACAGTATAAAGTTAAAAGACACCCTCATAAGCCATAGGAACTGAGGCTATACGTCCGCTGAAGAGGTTTTTTTTTATTTTTTTCTTAGTGTCATAGTGTTCTAAAATCAACTCACCACTCAGAAATTGAAACTGTTCATAGAACTTACCTAACCTGGTTCTCACGATGGTTTTTCCCGAAGTTAAACGAAGATGGCACTCCAGTCACGAAGCGTCTGCGTGAGAGTCCAAGGCTAGAAACTTACCCCCATCATTCTCCAATCTGCTTGTCCGACCATCACTCAGCAATCACCAATGATGATGATTGGATGGGGTAAAAGCCACAGGACCCAACCACTGGCAAACAGCTCCCTAAATTCAAAACCTCATCATATTGTCATTCACCATGGCTGTTTCTCAAATCACGCACTTGTGTCACGTCGGGCATCTGTGTTTTTCAGTGCCTATTCCCCCCCCGCTCACGCTGAAAAATTTCAGTTGATCCAGTGCACTGAAAGTGGGCCAGGATGATCCGCCCCTAACAATGGCGGAAAAATTCAGTGCTTGAATGTTGGGCTGGGATCTCAAATGGCGCACTTTGTGCACTTCGGGGGCACTATGTTTCAGTGCGTAACTAATACGGCATAGACGCACTGAAACATGAACACTAAAGTGCACCAGTGCTCGGCATTTGAGATTCAGCCATGGACCCTGCATGCCTCTAAACTGCGGCCATGTTGAACATGACAACTGAGGAAATGTGGCCATTCAGTTCAGTGGAAGAGTTGGTCATCAGTCTCACTAATTCTGTTAAGTAGGTGATGGACACTACCTTTTCATGCCACCCAAATATATTGTATGGTTAGTGTTGTCCTTTTGGGGGTGAAGGGAAAAAATGAAATACAGGGGCACTCAGTGTGTGCATTGTAAACATAGGGCCAAACTGATATTTTGGCGAGCTAATGCCATGCTCAGAGAGGAGCAGGAAACCGTCACTTCCAGCGAGGGCACAGTGCATAGTGCTCAAATTTTCTCACGACCACTATGCACCAGAGGTGTGCCCAAGTCACTAATGTGCAAGTCACAGTAATGTCTCGTTCTTTCCACTCATCCGAGTCGAAGTCACATAGTCAAGACCATCTGACCAGTAAGTCCAAGTCCAAGTCGTACCCGCGCCAAGTCAAGCGCCAGTCCAAGTCTCAGTTTTTTTTCAAGTCTCGTACAAGTCACAAAGGGGATTTTGCTCTTTGGCGATCACAATTTCGGGATCCTAAAATTCATTGTATTAATACTGAGACCTGATAGAAGATGACAAATTTTACTAAAACAGTTGCTGGAAAATCAGTCTAAAAACCAAGTACTGCTTGACGCTGTGTATGTAAAATGTCATTTAATTTAATATTTTTTTCACGTAAAAAGACATTTCTGGAATTTGTACTTAAACAAAGGAGCAACGATTGCCAAATATTACTTCCAGTTTGGCAAATGAGATCCTGTTTGGCATGCATGCAATGCTTGTGTGTTGTTGTGTGTGTGTGTGTGTGTGTGTGGTGTGTGTTGTGTGTGTGGTGTGTGTGTTGTGGTGTGGGGTGTTTGTTGTGGTGGCCGTTCCATCAACTGTCAGAAGACCAGTCATATCTAGTCAGGGTTTATACAGACTCTAGCATCATAACCATATAACGTCATAACTGTTTCACTAGTGAGCACGGGGCCACAGCTTTGGCTGGGCCCAGGACCAAAAAACGTTGAATGCATCCCCCCGAAATCCACACCCCCGAAACTACAAAGCCTTGACTGTTTTAATGACCATTTAAATTTTTCAATGAGGAAAAAAAAGTATACTAGCCAGGGTGCTGAGGTGGTCACGGGGAAAGGTTTTTTTCAAGAGCATTAGGAATGCATATTACACATCCGCCCTGAAAACACTGATTCACACTTTCATGACACAGTCCGAGGCTACCATGTATGAATTTACCCACAAAGGCCGAAGGGGTTAAAATTATTCATGTCTATCAGGTCTACCCAAAACCCCCCTCGCTTTAGCTGTAGTGTCCACTCGCTAATGTAACATTTTGGTTTTTTGGCTTTAAAAGCTGCCATTGTCCTTCAAGGGTACCATATTAGCTCACCATTCTCTCATCAGATATAGACATACAGCAGGGGTAATCAATGAAAAGACTTTTTAATTATTATTATTCCTCCCATTTGTGTGTGTGTGTTGTGTGTGTGTGTTGTTGTTGTGTTCTATGGGTGTGTGTGTGTGTGGTGTGTAGGTATGGGGGGAGGGGTGATACACATGTGATGAGCAGGATGATGAGTTAACATGCCCAGCTCAGCAGGAATCCGCTGTCTCAAGGTATTCATTTTATCTCTTATCTTTAAACCCAAAAGCTTACCACTGACCTGAACCCACCAATGAACGCATGTGCGGCGGCACTATTGCTAGTCTGCTTGTAGGTCTTTTGTGCCAAACAGTATTTAGCCTAGAGACACATTGTCCAGCATGGGTTAAGAAATCTGAGGACAACTTTAGGCCTAGTTTAGTTAGTTGGATTGAATTCCTGAATATTTTGAAGTCGTATCGGCAATTGTCTGGTTCCCCCTCACATTCTCACCGCAATGGACGGCACACGAAACATTTTTACTGCTCAAAAGAAGTCCGCGCTAGAAACTTTCGTTTGCGGAATGGTCATCCACCGTCTTTTTTATATTTGCCTACCAGAGGTCTTTTCTCGGGGCTTATTCGCCTGCACAGCTGGCCGTAGTCTGAAATAATGCAAATTAGACCTAAACGTGGTGGAGAAGTCAGTTCATCACGAGCCAAACGTGTTCTGCCTTCTACAGTTAGGGAGAAATGCGGTGTTAAATGCCCTGGATCCAACATTTCGCTCTCATTTGTTGTTCTCTAAGTGGATGAATCGGTGCCCTGTGTCAGTTTGGTGTGCCGCTTGCAGTAGGGCTACTACCCAGTTACTGAAATGCCCGACGTTTTGCAGTCAGATCACGTCAAAATGTTTTCCGCATTGTTGTCTCGCCTCTCTAACCCCTCGTCTCGGCTGTCCTCCCTCTCTCGCCCTCCGAACCTCCCCCACAAAGTCCACTTGTATGCAATGCATCTTGAAATCAGTTATCCACCGTGGCACGTCGCATATTGTAGCCAAACAAAGTCTGAGTCGATGTTTCCTGATTTGGGGTTTTAGTGGAAAGCAGGGGGTAACAGGCCATTCGCCGTGCGTGCGTCGCGCTGCTCGAACCTGTCATTGCCAAGCAAACGGCAAGTGTGACCTTCCAAACTTACAAAATTACCAACCAAAACATGTTTGGAACGGTGAGCAACTTAAATAGCCTATAATAAAGATTGAGTCGACACCATGAATACGAAGTTTCTCGAGCGCAAGATGGAGCAGCGGCGAGATAGGTTGGGGCACAGGGCGCTTTTTTCCACGGGAAGCCGAGCCATGCATGGCTCGCACCGCTCAGCAATAGCGTGCGTCGGCTTGCGTTTCTTTAGCCATAGGACTAGGACGCATTGGATGTCCCATGAGTTAGTCTGTGAAATAGCGTCCTGATGGCCCATTTAATAAGGTTAAAAATAGCTATTAAAAGAAACGGTTTTACACTTTGACTCTAACCCACTACAGCGCGTGAACTTATGCCAGCTGTCTCCTAACTTGAGTCCCCTCAAACCTTCCCGGCCCACATTGCCTTTTCGTCCACAAGAAGGGGCGAAATTTTCCCCAAAATCAAATGCATGCTTATTGGCGCAATGCTCCGCTCTGACTTATGGTTTCGCGACTTCGTAGTTTTCATATCGTTATAAGAACAATGCCCTGGCTAATTTTAGTCTGTGTAGGCGATGCTCAAACTCTTGGCAAAATCTGGCATCTCTCATTGTTTGACGCTCCATTAATAACTTTATGGCTAACTCTTCCACAACCAGTCAAATTACGCTCATCCAGCTTAGTCTCATCCTGCAGGTGGGAGATGTTTTTTAAACTGATTTCAAGCATCTCAAAAGCATATGCTTCGGCACAATGCAGCGTTGGTGTGTGGTGCCTACAACCTGTTGGCACCTCAACACTCCCCACCTACACACTCTTCCTACGAACATTGAATAAAAGCTTATTTGTTGATCAGTGTCGAGATCAGAGACTAAAGACTCAACATAACTTCCATACAGAATGTAAAACGAGTTTGTGGAGAGAGTGAGACAAATTAACTTCCGCGATGGTTTAGATTGGTCTGTGTCTGTTCTGGAGACTCGGAGATGGTGTTTCACTGTTGCCCAGCTGGTCGCGTCCCGGCTTGCATAGCACCGCTTACAGCATGAACGTGATTCAACAAAGATGGGCGGGGGGAGGGGGGGGGGGGGGGGGGGGCTGTTGCATTCTGCAAAACAAGGGTCTGACTTGTTAAAAAAAAACATGTACCAAACGTGGCTCAAGTCAATCCAAGTCATTGCAAGTTAGCAACTGTCAAGTCCAAGTCCCGGAGTCCCAAGTCAAAGGGCGTGTCAAGTCGAGATCGAGTCGGCAGTCCTTTCTTGAAATCTTTAAATTTTCAGGTCGCAAGTCTTCAAAACCGGCTGACTCGAGTCTGACTCGAGTCAAAGTCACTGGACTCGAGTCCACATGTCTGCTATGCACTAAAGACCTCAGTGCACTGTGTGCACTGTGCACATGATTTTCGTGCACTGACACAAGTGCGCAATTTGATGACGTAGCCCATGTTTTCTATATCAGGGCTAGCACAAACACGGAATCTCTTCCTGACTGGGTTTTTGGATGAAGACTAGATATAATAGCCAAACCTGGCTGATTATGATATATAAGTAGTGATGGAGCTTGTTATTGTATTGTAGAAATTGTAATTCTCACACAAGTAGCTGTAGTTTGTTAAGGGAACACTGTGGCAGGGAAATGGTCAAAAAACGTACTTGCAACTATGCTGCTGTACGAGGTGAAACTTGTGGGCTGCCTATTGCCAAATTTGAGCTTAGCATGAAAGTTTACTAAGTATTAAAAAATATTTTCTAGTATGGTCCAAGTATCATTCATTTTTTTGCATCAAAACAGGCTATTTTTTGGAAGTTCCAAATAGGCGGACCGAGAAGATCCCCCTTTTCATTTATAAAAGTGCAATTTTTCCAGTCATAATGAATAGGCTACTTGGCATTTGATGGTGTTGGTTAATTATTCAAGAAAAAAGTTAACATTAGTGACATGGGCTGCATGAATTCTGGAAAATAACAACTCAAAATCTCACACAGTGTCCCTTTAAAACGACATATACTACCATGTGGCAATTGCCACGTTATGTTTGAAGGATTCCGAATGCACTATTTGCATTCTTTCCTTATACAGTTAGTGTCATTAAATTCCCTCATTTCTGTGAGTTAGCTGACAATTATAATATTTTTCTTTTGTCCTCTGTCCTTGTACTAATTAATCTTGTTTTCAACACTTGAGTGGTCACCTCCTGTAGACTCAAGTTGAGCCATTTTTGCAACCAAGGCACTATGGTCTCTAAGATATGCCTGTTCACTATGGAGAGAGATCAGTATCATTATTAAGAAATGAATGTCACACCACTCACCAATATATTTCGTGATCCACAAACAAATGTAATAACATTCGCAAATATAATTCCTGCATTATTCATGATCCACAAACAAATGTAACAACATTCACAAATATCATTCATGATGGCATCAATGAATGTAACCCCATTCACACATGCCAGCGCAGTTTCTATTAATTTGGCAAACCGGTCTAGCATATATGCGCAAGCCCTATACATATTGGTAGCTTCCATGGTGTATTTGTGTGTGGATTTTTGAGACTGTCCTGACGGCATTTGATACATCAATGTGCTCAGCCAATCACATCCGCCGGCGTTCGAGGCGTAAGGTTGAATACATTGCTCTTCTATTAACAGCAGAGAATGCTACTAGTGCTAAGCCACCATAGATCTGTATAAATAACGGGGAAGTAGAGCCATACTGAAGTGGCTCCCTGACTAAAACTCGGAAGCGTATGAAGTTACTGACTTTTTCCCTCATCTT
>NW_026945107.1:5000-6978 GCF_034702125.1 Engraulis encrasicolus | reverse complement strand
TGAAGGATCTTCTTTTCCATGAAGAGAATCATGAAAGAAAGTGATGATGGACAAAAGAGAAAATTGCACAGATTACTGAGCATACCACCTAAAATGGGAGGATGAACGAACAAACAGACGACAGAAAAGCTAATGATGGACAGATCACAGCGAAAGGAGGAGTGGAGTACACGCGTCTCTGCACGTACAAGCCTAAGATGGAAGGGTCCATGAATAGAAACATGAAAGAAATCACATGATGGGAAGATCAATGAATGGAGGAGTGAATTGCACAAATTAGTGCACGCATAGCCAGAGATGGGAGGATGCATGAAGGAGAAAGATGAAAGAGAGAGAATAATGGATAGATCACAGTGAAAGGAGGAGTGGATTACACATGCTATTGGATGCTCCAACATGTGGAAGGATGCGTGATGGAGACGGATGAAAGAAAGTGAATGATGGACAGATCACAGTGAAAGGACGAGTGGATTTACATGCTCTGCACATACATCCTGAGTACAGCTTGTGATGGGATGATGCATGGAGGGAGAGATGAAAAGAAATCTAATGATGGACAGATCACAGTGAAAGGAGGAGTGGATCACACATATTAGTGTGCGCAGAGCCAAAGATGGAAGGATGCATGAAAATACAAATGAAAAGACGGCATATGATGGACAGATTACAGTGAAAAGTGGAGGTGTGTATTGTATGTTAGTGTGTGTACAGCTTGAGGAGAGAGCTTTATTGGGACCTTGAAGAACAATCAAAGCTCAGATTATATAACGAGAACAGACAAGCAGATCAGAGGCAGAACTGTAATGCATACAGTTTAGACAGGTGTGAGATGTGTGTGTGTGTGTGTGTGCGTGTGCGTGCGTGCGTGCGTGCGTGCGTGTGCGTGTGCGTGTGCGTGTGCGTGTGCGTGTGTGTGTGTGTGTGTGTGTGTGTAATACGTACCTGCCCTCGAGCACACACCAGCCACAGTAGGGGTCTTTGAGTGCCATGCAGCTCTGGCAGTCAGTCTTCAGGTGGCAGGCCTGCACTGGAGCCATGGTGATCTGCAACACACACACACACACACACACACACACACACACACACACACACACACACACACACACACACACACACACACACACAAACATACACAGATACACACACAGACACAGACACAGACACAGACACACACACACACACACACACACACACACACACACACACACACACACACACACACACACACACACTATTAGTATAAGATCAAAGCAACTTAAAATAATAAAAGCATCATGATGAGAAAAAGTAGAAAAGTATAATTGCTAAAGGAAATCTGAGGAAAAGTAACTTCAACTACTGCATAGGGCCTTTAGCAATATATTCACACAGGTGCTGTTTCCACGTAGCAGGGTATTTTTTTCTCCTGTTAAGGTGTAAACGCAACAGGAGGATAAAAATAAACACTCTATTGTAACAAATGCCTTACGGCAAAACCAAGGAGAAAAAAATATTCACATATAAAAATATCCTGCTTCGTTGAAACAGCTCTTAAGTCACTGCCATTCTGGCAACAGTTTATGGCATACAACAGGGCCCGTGTCTTACAGGGTGTTACGTAAGGGTTAACGTTCGGCGAGAAGGTCGCTACCGTGGAATAGCAGCACGACAGAGAGAATCTTTAGACCCCGACGCGGAGCGGATTCCACAAAGCGACCGACTCGCCGAAAGTTAACCCGCTTATTATATGGATATACTTAAATGATTCACACATGCGGGGACATTTCTTTAGACCTATTTAATGTTAAGATTGTTGCTGCGCAAAACAAAACAGTGCCGTTGTGGAACATGCACCGCTAGGCAACAGCTAGGTAGGCTAGCCAGGACAACAGGTGTTGTCTATCACAGCAGCTGATTAGAGTGACAAAAGACCGGACCCCCTGCGGAGTGATATGAAACATTCGCTTTAGCCACTGACTTGTACACAAGCCAGTGGCTT
>NW_026945106.1:0-6874 GCF_034702125.1 Engraulis encrasicolus | reverse complement strand
AGGTAAACAGCTCTGTTACAAATGAAATGATGATGGTGTGGTTGTGTGTTGAGTTACATAAAAAAATTAAAACATAACAAAAAAGTAAAGGAAAAAAAACATCACAGACATTCTTTTTTTGTTGGTTTTCTGAAATTTGAACACGTTATTTTGAATGGTTAGGTGCTCTCCTGAAGTTGGCCCAGTTTTAACATGTGAAACTAGAGGTGCATACCATATGGACCAAGGAACCAGCTCAAGTCTTGTGTGCGTATGAGGGGCTTGGGTCACTTCATACTTCCAGTACTTTTTTTTCCAACTGTAAATATTCAGGAGTATGTACATATGTTTCAGAGTCAACACATATCCCCACATGTGTACATGTGTATATCTGTGTTTGTGTTTGGATGTAACTTTTTTTTCTTCCAGAGAGAATAAACATGGATGTTCAAATGCAAGTTTGTTAATACATATCTGTTTTTTTTCTTCTTTTCTGTTTTTTTTCATGGGAAGGTTCAGTGTCAGTGTATATGTCAGTATATGTTTTAATTTGCATGTGTGTGTGTGATAGTTATGCCTTTATGTTTTGCCTGTGTGTGTGTGTGTGTGTGTGTGTGTGTGTGTGTGTGTGAGAGTGTGTGTGTGTGTGTGTGTGTGTGTGTGTGTGTGTGTGTGAGAGTGTGTGTGTGTGTGTGGCATTGGGGGGGTGTTACTGGTGGGCACATTGCACCCCGGGGCCGTGAGGCCCTCCCTCCTCATCAGAGCTGTCGTTGTAGGCTTCGCGTCTGTGGCCGCCACATGAACCTTGTCCCGGGTCGTAGTCCTCCAGCTCCGCCTCCTCAGCGTCCGCCGTGATGTTCTCATCCTTCTCACGCTCAGGGAGGAGGTCCTCCAACTCCTAAACACACAAACACACACGACACACATTTAACAACCAGAACATCACAACTGGATTCTTTTCCAGCACCTAGACCAGCCTCACCAAGCACAGATTTCAGGCAGGAGGGGTGAACAGGAGCCAGGATAAGAACAACCTAGTGATGGACTAAGAGGGTACATGTAGGTCTGCTATTAGGAAAGCACTATAAGCAGTTTTTGGACAAGACCAAGACCTTTTTATTGCCAGGTTTACACCCCCTAAAGGTGACTGCATTGAAATCCAAGCGCTTGGCAAGCTGACCAGCAGGGCTGGTAAAATAATATTCGAAATTCGAAAATTATTCGAATATGGGAAAAATATGTATATTCGAACGTAAAAAATGAAAGATAGTATCGCAATAATTTACAAAATATTGCGCAGGCAATCGCGCACGCATTGGATTTTCCACTTTCTCCTTCTTACTCCGTTAAGTTTGTCCATGGTGCGTCCCTTACCTGGAATGCTGCAGTCACATGTCACAACAAGGAAAAGCACGGACTGCAAGTGGCTTTGTGTGCATAGAGAGTAGCTTCGGTGCAGATTGTTTCTTTGACATTTGAGTTCTTTTAAATATTTTGCTGTTTCGAACCGCATTGTTAAGTAAGTTGTCGTCTCTCTCCGTGAATGACTTACAACGAGCTCATACAAAACCCCCACACAAACGATGGCACGGAATAAAAGTTGAGCCGAAAGATAAAAGTGGTATGGAAGCTGGCGAGGTGTGAGTTAGCAACATGAAGTCGCAATATAGCTTTTTTGTAGCTACAGATAAGCGACCTGGTCCTTCACATTTTTTGCACCGTCCGCCACAAATGCTGGCTTAAGGCCGAAACAGAGGCAGTGCACAAATTGCCTTGAATTGGGCACGAGATGCACAAGACCACAAGCAGGCGGCATCAAGGAGTTTTGTCAAAAGCAGCAATGGAATCAAGGGCGAGGTTACAGCGCAAATTTTAGTTGGAGAGGTTTGGCGCGCGGTGCGCGTGTGTCTGTTGTGTTTGTGGTTGTGTGTTGTGGTTGTGTGGTGTGGTGTGTGTGTGGTGTGTGTGTGGGGTGTGTGTGTGGTGTGTGTGTGTTGTTTTTTTTTTGTGTGTGTGTGTTGTGTGTGTGTGTCTGTCTGTTCTTCTGTCGCGTGTGTGTTGTGTGTGGTGTGTGTGTGTGTGTGTGTGTGTGTGTGTGTGTGTGTGTGTGTGGGTGGAGTGAGAGGAGAGGGAGGCGCGCATCCACGAAGGTGCCGGTGTGAAAGACACTGGGCTATCTGGGTCCCCCGTACCAACTCCAGGTGATAGCAACACAGCGTTTGGTCAAAAACGAAAGTCTATCAAGCCTGGTCTGAATGTAATACGCACCTAAATTAAGAGTGACATTTACTCTTACGACCAACACACCATTGCGTCTTAAACAATTCTACAGTCGCCAGTTACGGACCAAGATTGTTCTTTCACACCGTGTTTGCCTGATTTATCAATCGCACGTCAAAGTGTTGCGCCACGTATCTAGTCGGGCACCGCCTGGCTTAGTGCCGGTGTGTCCTACGTTCTTCTCACTTCAAGTTTGTGGTTGTTTCGTACGAGCTATTCGATGTCCAGCACAAAATAAACGGGTAGAACGACATGCAATAGCCTTTCCCCCACTGCGTCTATTCCGTGCCCAGTGCTCGTTTATTGCGTGATTTTCTCAGCGGGAAAAAATAATTTATTAATAATTATATTTGATATTCTGACAATATTTTAAGACCCATATTCGAATTTAATTTCTGGAGAATGTTACCAGCCCTACTGACCAGCAGAGCAGGGTACAGGTAGTCTGGCCTTGCCATACGTAAGCTCCAGTTCACAACATCTCCTTCCATGTCACATCTGGACCGGCTGATATGAGAAGGCCTTAGTCTTGTTACCAGAAGAAAGGCCACTCAGTGAATGTGGCAGGGATGAGGTAGGGGGGGAAACCGTATGTATGAATGTACGAGGGTATGGTAGGACCAAGCTACAACAGGGGTTGTGTGGTGTGTGTGTGTGTGTGTGTGTGTGTGTGTGTGTGTGGATATTTTACCATAAGCTTCTCGGGACTGATCCAGCCATTCTCTGGGAACTGCACATCGAATTTAATAAACAGATCTCCCTTCTCAAATGGATTTCTGTAGTGAGGCATCCCCTCTCCCTTCACCACCTTCACACAACCTGCGAACACACACACACACACACACACACACACACACACACACACACACACACACTACACCAGCCCACACACACACACACACACACACACACACATTACACCTCTGTCACAGCATGCAGTCACCTTCCTGAAGAGAGGAGTGATCACTGTAAATTTGAACACAGCCAACTCTTGCGTCACCGTCATTTCAGCGCAGTAATCAATCGTCACACACAAATCAACACACAGCGACACAAAAGCACGGCACGCACGCACACAAGCCTGAGACATTTTCACACTTCTCCATTGCTGTGACCTCGTAAGCAGCTGCTACACTAGCGAGCAGAGAGCTGCGTAATTAGCAATTGCTGGCAGTCATTATTACTGAATGGTGATGAATTACAGGGTCATGACTGACTTGTTTAGCATGTCCTTCACATTACACACAGATGCATCACGGACTACTACACTAACTTCTACACACACACACACACACACACACACACACACCCAATTGCGGGCACATCATTCTGCAGTCTCACATACACACAGTGATATTGTTCTGCTGACAACACACACACACACACACACTGTTCTGCTGACAACACACACACACACACACAGACACCATACGAGTACACATACACACACAGCCTGGCCACTCACCTGGCTCGATGACGTTGCCGGCGGGGTGCTTGACCAGTATCTGCCGGGAGTCCAGGTGCACCAGCTTGAGCTGGAAGCCACACAGGGCCTCCACCAGCCCGATGCGGCGGGTCACGTACAGGTCGTTACCGTCACGACGGAAGTCCTGCCAACCAATCAGGTGACATGGAACCAGTGAGATGTTCAGTCGCATTTTGATGATGTAGTCTTTATTGTCAGCACAAGTGCAGGAACTACGCCAACATTGAAGCTGAGAAAAATGCCTTCAAAGCCTTGGTATCAGGTTGGATATTGTAGCTACGGCAAATTTGACATAGCAATATCTCTAAAACGGGACACAGTTGGACCATAAGGTTTTGTCACAAGATAAAGGAGGTGTAAGGAAGACCATTTTCAGTCTAAACTCAAGTTTACGAAAATATGCAGTTACAGCACTTTGGCTTTATAGGGCAGAGTACATGGACGATATGGGTGTAAGTCAAATTAGTTCCTCCAGCCCTTTCCTTGTGATTGTTGCCTTGTAATGCAAGCCTCGATATCATTGATGATCAATGCATTATTCAGTAATCTTGCAAAAAACAATTGCAAACTCAAAGGTTAATATAGTCATTTGTAATCGGGATGTTGATGGGGAAAAGCCTCTTAAAAAAGTAGCTCTGCCCAGGGTGACGGCGGACGACTTCATTGATTTCTCCACGGAGGCAAGAGGCCACAGGCAACATGGAAGGACGGGAGGAACTAGCTTGACTATGTCTCCAGGACTCAGGTTGTGTTCTTAACAGCTGTGAGTCTGGACAATATACCTCGTGCGATCACTATACGTCTGTAATAGCAACACTATGTCTCCAGGCTCGGTGTTGGGTGTGTGTGTGTGTGTGTGTGTGTGTGTGTGTGTGTGTGTGTGTGTGTGTGTGTGTGTGTGTACTTTACCTCGTGGTCCGTCTCCTGTAATATCAGCACTATGTCTCCAGGCTCTGTGTTGTGTGTGTGTGTGTGTGTGTGTGTGTACACTCTACCTCGTGGTCCGTCTCCTGTAGTATCAGCACTATGTCTCCAGGCTCGGTGTTGGGGGCCTGGTCGGCCTCTCCACTGAAGGTGATCTTCTGGCCGTGCTTCATGCCCTTGTCCACGTGCACCTCCAACATCTTCACCTCCTTCACCACCTTACGCCCCTCACACTCCCTGCAGCGGTCCTTTTCACTAATCACCTCGCCTGAAAACATACACATGTACACAAGGGTTTCTTTTGGGGTGTGCCGTCCTGCACGTCAGCAAGGTACTCTAATTTCCCTTTGAGCATTAATAAAGTCACTCTACTCTACTCAGGCCTAGCCTCGCGCACCATCCTACGTACTTCCGCCAAGAGACTTGGCTCCGCACTACGTCTGAAACCTGTGTTCTGTGGAGCGATGTTGAGCGGCAGGATTTGGCCGGTGTTCTGACAAACTGTCCTACATTGTAATTTTATCCTACGGTAGGATGTTCTGTCAGACATGTCTGTTAAGCGGTCCTACATCGCCAGACATATTTGTTCAACAACGTATCCTGATTTTTCCCAAAAATGTCCTTCTCGCTTCCTGCAATCGTGTCAGAACAAACAACCTCCAGACCATGAATACGAAATGAAATGGTAGTATTATGGGATGGTCAGGACCAGGCTAACTCAGGCCACCTGCCTCAACCTCTCACTTCCTACACCGGTCATTTTCTCCCACACACACACACAATCTCGCTCAATGGTCCATACCAGTTCATACAACTACATCTACTACCAACATCATGTTCTGAAATATATGCTCAATTAGGTGAATGTTTGCTCTTCACATACACCAACAGACTAAAAAACCAATGCCGTCATTCCTTTCTGAGTGATAAACTGAAATAGTCAGCCAATCAAAATTCGTGACAATTTCCATAACTGTGACTGCCAATTGAAGTCGAGCCAAGAGTGTGGCTGTGAAAATGTCTTTCTTCAGTACTGATGCTCATTACGCTGTAGTAATAGGCATCGTTACCATTGTATCTGTTGATGCCTGTGCACACGCACGCACGCACACGCACGCACGCACACGCACGCACGCACGCACACGCAGTCAAAAGACAATTTTCTAATATGGAAACATATTATACAATAAAGCTTTTTGAATATTGAATTGAATCTTGAATCCGTGCGGCCGTGTACTGGTATGTGCTGAGCATTCTGTAGAAGAATTCTATAACAATATAAGATGCTAAAGTTCCATTATATAAAATAGACTTGGAATGGAGGAAATATCAAATGGACCCCTATTACAGCAGTCATCCTCCCGACATTCCATTCACATGGGTGTGACAGCGTTGCAGAGAGTTTTAATGGGGCTTTATCTGGCATGTTCCTTCTGCTGTGGCCAGACAGTTGCACATTGCTGGTGGACGGCCTTAAGGGCATAGCTCGGATTCCTCCCCTCCGTGCCAGACAAACCCCTCCCTCCCTCCTCTCTCACTGGTCATGTCTGCATGTTGTCCTCCCTCTCAGATCACGCTAAGACATTCATCATGAACTCATCCTAGACTAGACTAATAAATACCTCTGAGAAGCATCTCTAAGTATTGTGATACAAATATGAATGAAAAATATGGGAAAAAAACATACGCGCACACACACACACACAGCATCTTAAAGGGGCTCCAGGTAGGATTAAAAGTTTAATTATTCACCGTCCCGATTCAGCCAACGCTTATTCGAGTCTTTAGTAGGTGAACGATGGCTCTCGTGAACACTTTGACGGTCCGCTGTCAGAAAACCCCACATGTAACTTTTGACAGCAATCCTGAGCATATGTTTCTGTTCCCCCGACTGACGAGTCTTTGTCGTGTCGAAGTCGTGAGACATCGCTTTACATACCGTATTCAGATTTGTATCAACTGCTGGCATTCCGGGATGAAAAACAGTCTCACAGCGAGTTAATTTGAACAGCATTTTTTTTCATTACGGTGTACATTTTGAGAGAGGCATGCCACGGGCACCGTGCAAATGACGTCATCTGACCTAGTGCCTCTTTAACTGAGGCGCTCAGGACCATCAGTGTTAATTGCATATAGAGCATTTGTGCTGTTGCTCTTCCTTATATAGTGCCCTGAATGGTGAGAAACTGCTGCAGCCTTTCCATC
>NW_026945105.1:0-5000 GCF_034702125.1 Engraulis encrasicolus | reverse complement strand
CGGTAAGGTGACAAATGAGGATGCGTTTTTTTCGGGGGGCCCCCGAACTCTTTGGGCTTTACGGGATCTTTCCACGACGTTCCCACGCGTCAGCGCCCCGAAAGGCTCAAAAAAAAGACTATTAAAGAAAAAGGCTAAACATAAGGAAAGGGGTAGGACTTTTATGTGGTAAAGGAAATAGCGTTGGGCCCCCCGAAAAACGAGCACTTTACGGGATTTCCTACGACGTTCCATCTCTCGGGACCCTCGAACGATTAGGTACCCAACCTTAATTTTAAAAAGCTAAATATGTAGAACTCAAGAAAACTTTGTAAGGACAACAGGGCGTTTTTTTCAGAGCGGGCAGCACGAACGATAGGCACCTCCGCAGTCTCGCTCGTTCCCAGCCCAGATGGGGTCCGGGGCCCCCCCGCTCGCGCCAAAAACTTTTAAAAACTGTAAAATCCACAAGGGCCAAAAACCCCAAACTTGGTAGGTTACCTAATTTTAGGATGCAGAAACTCCCTGACTTGTCCGCGAAGCTCTGCGACGTTTAGTTTTAGAGATAACGCAAAAATCCAGTTTTCCCATTCATTCCTATGGCAAGTCCGATTTTTTTTTCTAAGTCCCACAGCCAAAAACGCTCCTGGGGAAAGTTGTTAGGAGTATGTTTCAGGTCATTTGGAGTCTTTTGGTATAGCTTTTGATGAACTTTTTTTTTGGACCCTAAGAAAATTTTGTTGACTTATATTTTGCTTTTAAACCCTAGTTAAACAACCAACTCTCGCCAGGAGTTGCACCTGGTACGTCCACCCAAAGGATGGCTATGTTGCTGTTACACCACAAGAGTGGGGTTGTTTTTTTTTGGGCCTGGCCGTAGGTTTTTTGTGTTTTTTGGGGGTTTTTTGGGTCCTGGAAACGTAGGTTTTTTGTGATTTTTTGTTTTTTTTTGGGCCTCTTGAACAGAGTTTTTTTTGTTTTTTTAGGGAACTATAGACAAGAACGAAGGGTTAGCAATTGGGACTTCACTTTTTCAAATACAGCCTTCTGATTCTTCGAAAAGGAAACCAAGGTTCCTCAGTGCGTGACCGTTTTTTGTAACACCAATTCTTGTACTCTTGGTACGCTTGCTGGTGCGTCATGTTATGGGTGTTGTGTCAGGATGGCAAGCTCGGCAGGGGTCCACTTTATATTGAAATTTGCCGGAAGGGGTGCGGGTCAACAGGCCCATTCCGTATCTCTGGGGTACTCCTCTTCAGCTTCCTCCACCTCTCGACCTCCACTTGCTGTTCAGGATTCCTCATGGGACAGGCTTGGGCGGTGTGTTGTCTACCTTTGGAAGGGACCAGTTGTAAGGGGATTTTTTGCTGTAATGGAGCTTGTAGACCTTCATGTTCGTCACCTGCTCGAGCAGGAACTTGTCAGAGGGATGAGCTTTCGCCTTTCATGAGCTCCTGGTCTCAGGGGGATTTCTTCTCCCAGGGTGCGACACTCGGCATAATCGACAAAGTCTCCATTCATCCTCAAAAGCCCACACACAGTGCTGACGAAGGTCAGCTGTTTCAGCTTATCCTCTTTCCCTGACATCTGCCCGAATTTTCCTCCTATCCACCATTGGCAGCCAAGGGCATTACCAGTGCGCGCCCACGGTATTTTTGCAGGTGGCGTGCAAAGCAGAGTTTGCGGCACTCTCCGTATCGAGTGCCTATTTGTTCCTCGTTCAGGGTTGCCAAAGCCTGGCGGCTTCCGGGAGGGTCCGTTACATGGTGGTTGCAGCGCCTGAAAGCAATTATTTACTCTTCGCACTCAGTAATCTCTTCGTCACAACTCTTGACGCGAATCAGGGGGGGGGAAGTAGTTCAGCTTCATCTCTTTGAAAGCCCTCCAAGGAGAGACCCACGCTGTCATGTCAACCCCTGCTTCCTGAAGAATGTTGTTTGCCTCTGGCCAAAGGTGTGGGGGAAAGGTGAAGGCGATGGAACGGTCAGCATGGTCATTTCACAAGGACTTCCACCGTGGTGCTTGCCCGTTAGCAGGAGTAAGGTTTGGCTGGCAGCCTATGTCCACCTTCATCGCGTAGAATTGGTATGGACGATTGAGTCTAAAAAGATCACAGAGTTATGACCCTCAGAATTTATCTCGCTCAAGCACGGAGGGTGGTGCTTCTAAGGCATCTGTGAGGCGGAACAGGCGAAGGACTCGCCACTGTAGCTGCTGGTTGACCGTCCATGTTCTCAGGGGAGGAGGATATTCAAGGATCGCGGCACTGTTGTACTCGGACAAACCCAGGAAACCTCTCTGGTAAGTCAGGCTCCTCTCTCTGCTGGGGGAAGTGCCCAGTGAAGCACTGAAATCACTGTCACCAGGGAAGAGTGTACGGCCATAACAAAGCTCTTCGAAGGCCAGCTCCAGCTGGTACGCTGTCCAAGAAGGCTTGAAGCCCCCTTTCCCTCCATGGTTGGACAGGATGTCGGCAAGCGTGTCCCCGATGTATTGGACCGTGTCCCTCAGGGTTCTGACGACCCCATCTCCAACCACCGGCACGAGAACAGGAAGGCTTTCAATCACTGACGCGAGTGCTTGCGCGTCAATGTATCTCTCTGGGTGGAAATATTTGGGGATTTGTCCCGATCTCTTCACAAACTTGCCGTGATTGCATTGATTTGTTCGATGAGCGGTTGGTGGCATCCTAGGCTGCGATCCCAGTTTGATGGTCATATCTTGGATGTGGCTTTTGTATTTGAAAGCCTCGGCCGACATTGACTCCTGAGTTTTGGGATGCTGGAGGTTAAGGAGGGTAACCATTCCAGATATGGGGTGGTAGAACTTGCTCTGAAACTTCACATGGGGTGATGGCGTGTAAAACTGGACAAATGTCACATCGAGCTTTCTTGAACAGACATCAAACAGCCTTCCGTCCATAGCAGGTTTTTTCTCAATGCATGACTGGCAGTTGACCACATCATTCATGGCAAGGCAGGACCACATTTGGCAGGAACCTTTGGAGAGGAGCTTTTGCAGACCATATCTGGACCAAAACAAGTGGACTGATGGGTCTTTTGCACTGATTGTCAGGCCAAAGTGGACAGACATTGTTGATATCTTGTCTGTATCCAGCCAGGGTGAAAAGTTGACAGATCCCTCCCACTTCTGGCCAAAGCGGGTCACTGATGGAACAAGAACAATGGCCTCGTCAGTGCTGTTTACATGGTCAACCGCCCTCTGAAGGATTGACATCACAAACTTTTGGTCCTGTGGAAGGACCTCAAAGTTTGCAGTCTGTTGGAGGTTTTGTTTGATCAATGTTGGTCTCTTCAGTTCTGCTGCGCTCAAAAGCTGGAGGTTGTCTTGGAAGCACTGCGCAACTTCCTGGAACGCAGTGATGGCAATTTTCTGATATTCTTTCTTTTCGAAAAGATTTGCGTCCGGGTTGGCCATGTTTTTTGGGTATGCCGTCAGGTTAAGATAGAACCCGCCATCGACAAGAGCGATCACGATGCCTTGCATGTTTCGAATAGCTTTCATGGCCTTCTGCTTCATGGTTGACAGATTGATATGTTTCTTCATGAACACGAAGAAGTCTTTGCACTTGAGCTGTTTTTTTGGTAGAAACAGAAAGTGGACTCCCTGGGACAGGGCTGGAAGCTCCTGCAGTTCAATGACGATCCCGTCAATGTCGTAGGTAAAGTTCAGGTGTTCCATTGGATTCGGAATGACTGAAGGGTGGAGATGCACCTTGACAGTATTCGAAGTTAGGAATTCCTCAATCGTTGAAGACTCCTGGTAGGGCTGTGAAACATTGTTGCTGTTTTCCTTTCCTACAGTGAGGAAGTCTTCCTTGTCGTCCTCCTGTGAATTGAAGTTTTTATTAAGGTTAAGTTTAGAGTTAGGCTTTGGGTTAGGTGCATATCATGAAGCATGTGGCTACGACACCAACGCAAAAAACGGCAAGCTTCTAGCATGTACGGTTCCGAAGTTATTGATGAAAAGCTAAAAAGTTCGTTAATTAGCCTAGCTAGCTAGCTAATTACACGTAGGAAGTCGTAACGTCAAAGATAACACATGTCAGAATCGCTCTACGACGCTTCGTTCCAAAGATATTGAAGAAAAACTGATTAATTAGCCAAAAACGGCTAATTCGCGCTAATTAGGCTAATTAGCGCTAATTCGCGCTAATTAACGTTAACATCAACACCGGTAAGTCATTACGACAACAACAACGCAAACCGCAAGTCTCTACGATGTACGGTTCCGAAGTTATTGAAGAAAAACTAAAAAGTTCGTTAATTAGCCTAGCTAGCTAGCTAATTACACGTAGGAAGTCGTAACGTCAAAGATAACACATGTCAGAATCGCTCTACGACGCTTCGTTCCAAAGATATTGAAGAAAAACTGATTAATTAGCCAAAAACGGCTAATTCGCGCTAATTAGGCTAATTAGCGCTAATTCGCGCTAATTAACGTTAACATCAACACCGGTAAGTCATTACGACAACAACAACGCAAACCGCAAGTCTCTACGATGTACGGGTCCGGAGATAATTAATTTTAAACAATGTACCACAATAACTTACCATCATGATCCTTCTGGTCCTCTCCCCCAGAAAGGTGCACCTTTCCTGGGGTGAGTAAGTGCCTCAGATACCCTGGAAGTTTGGAGGAGCGTTCGGCCAGCCTTCCGGCGTCTGAAAGAGCTGTTTGATGTGGGAGCAGCCTTATATAGGCCAGCAAGGTTCTAATTGTTTGTAATTATTGATGATGATTGATTCTGTGCTGTGATTGGTCGGTTGTAACTTTGGCTACGAATGTCGCAGAGACTTGTGTGAGGTGTCGTTGGAATCGTATCATCACCCTGAACACGTGGAACTTTACGGCATCTTTCTACGACGTTTCGTTCCAAAATGGCGGCCCCGAACGCACTCGTCGTAGGCCTCAAATAAAAATACTCAGAAATAATACTAAAAAATTAAGGGAAAGTCGTAGAGAGCTGGGGGTGGATGCGTTTGAATCGTCCACGCCGA
>NW_026945104.1:0-2500 GCF_034702125.1 Engraulis encrasicolus | reverse complement strand
AACTGTAATGTACAGTCACTCGTTCATTCATCCACTAATTAATCAATTTTATACAATTGTGTGTGTGTGTGTGTGTGTGTGTGTGTGTGTGTGTGTGTGTGTGTGTGTGTGTGTGTGTGTGTGTGTGTGTGTGTGTGTGTGTGTGTGTGTGTGTGTGTGATTGTTACTGTGAGTGTGTTAGTGTATTAGTGTTAGTGTGAGAGGATGATAAAGGCATCGGTGTTGGATGGAAGGGTGTGTGTGTGTTTGTGAGTGTGTTTGTCTGTGTGTGTGTGTGTGTGTGTGTGTGTGTGTGTGTGTGTGTGTGTGTGGTGTGTGTGTGTGTGGTGTGTGTCTGGTGTGTGTGTGTGTGTGTGTGTGTGTGTGTGTGTGTGTGTGTGTGTGTCTGTGTGTGTGTGTGTGTAGAGAGACTTTGGAGTGTGTGTGTGTGTGTGTGTGTGTGTGTGTGTGTGTGTGTGTGTGTGTGTGTGGTGTGTGTGTGTGTGTGTGTGTGTGTGTGTGTGTGTGTGTGTGTGTGTAGAGGAGTTACTGATCAGACACTTTAGGCTTAGTTTTTTTGTCAGTTTTTTGTCAGTTTTAGTCAGTTCTGCAATGATGCTGCAAACTATGATACTGAGTGTGTGTGTCAGTGTGTGTGTGTGTGAGAGAGAGAGAGAGAGAGTTGGGCGGTTGATGTAAAGATGCTGCTAACGTTCATACTTAGATTCCTCTCCTCTCCTCTCCTCTCCTCTCCTCTCCTCTCCTCTCTTCTCCTCTCCTCTCTGCTCATCCTAGGCCTCCTCATCTCCCCCTATCCTCTCCATCCTCTCCTCCCTTCCTCTCACTCTCTCTTCTCACTCTCCCTCTCCTCTCCTTCTCATTCTCCCCCAGCCCTCATCCCCCTCCTCCTCTCCTCTCCTCCTTCCTCTCCTCTCCTCCTCCTTCCTCCTCTCCTTGTCCCCTCTCCTCTCCTCCACCTCTCTCTCCTCTCTCCTTTTCCCTCTCCTCTCATCTGCCTCTCCTCTTCCTCTTTCTCTCCAACAGCCCTCACTTGTTCCCGCCACCCTCCTCATCCCTCTCCCTCTCACTCTCCACCCCTTCCCCTCCTCCTCTCCCCTCCCCCTATCCTCTCCCTTCTTCCTCCTTCCTTCCTCCCTTTTTCTTTCTCTCCTCTCTCTTCTCTCCCTTCTCCTCTCCCACCCCCCTCCTCTCTCATACCCTCTCTCCCTCTCCTCTCCTCTCCTCTCCTCTCCTCTTCACTATTCTCCTCTCCTCTCCTCTCCTGCCCTTTCCTCTCTCATCCCTCTCTCCTCTCCTCTCCCAGCCCTCCTCTCCTCCCTTCTCCTCCCCCTTCCTCCCTTCTCCTCTCCTCCCCCTCCTCTCTCCTCTCCTCTCCTCTCTTCTCCTCTCCTCTCCCAGCCCTCCTCTCCTCTCATCTCCTCTCTCATCCCTCTCCTCTCCTCTCCTCTCCTCTCCTCACTCTCTCCTCTCCTCTCCTCCCCTCTCCAACCCACCCTCTCATCAATCCCATCTCTTCTTCTCCTCCCTCACCCAGCCCCGCATCCCCTCTCTCCACTTTGATGCCAAGAGCAGAACAATCACACTAATTACCCATGGCAAACGCTGATGAAACATTCTTTCAAGAGAAAGAGAGGAGGAATGAAGGCGGGAGAGAGAGAGAGAAGAGAGAGAGAGAGAGATAGAGAGAGAGAGAGAGAGAGAGAGAGAGAGAGAGAGAGAGAGAGAGAGAGAGAGAGAGAGAGATCATGAGAAAAAAGGAGTGAGGAAAGTAGGGGATTGGAAAATTGTATCAATACCATTAATCACACACAGGAATCTGCTATTAATTGGATCTGCTTTCTATTAGGTGAGACGACCAGCAAGACATGCGAGTTAGGACAGCAGTGTGTGTGTGTGTGTGTGTGTGTGTGTGTGTGTGTGTGTGTGTGTGTGTGTGTGTGTGTGTGTGTGTGTGTGTGTGTGTGTGTGTGTGTGTGTGTGTGTGTGTGTGTGTGTGTGTGTGTGGAGGGGGGGGTCTGTATTGTGGGTGTGCGTATGGGCCTTTTGAATGTGTGTGTGTGTGTGTGAACGTGCGTGCGTGTGACCTGAGCTGCCTCAGGAGGTGCAGACACACAGGTTCACTGCGAGAGCACATCCTCTGACAAAAACAAAACAACCTCGCACCAGAGCACCGGAAAGCAGAACACACAGCCCACACACACACACACACACACACACACACACACACACACACACACACACACACACACACACACACACACACACACACACACACACACACACACACACACACACACACACACACACAGTAGATGGACTCAGCATGTGGCTGTGAACACTTCACAGCGTGGGTAGTAGTGCTTAGGGGCAAGTTCGTGCTGAGTGAAAGATGCGCCCAGGCAGGCAAAACAGTGCCACACACACAGATGTTCAGATGCACAGGCACAGATGCGGAAGTGATTTTTACCGTGGGGGCGATATACATGGAAACCCGATTGTC
>NW_026945103.1:0-7057 GCF_034702125.1 Engraulis encrasicolus | reverse complement strand
ACCCGAAAGTAAATCCCCCCCTCAATTTTTTCAAGTTGTAGGATATATCGTCATAGGAAAGCATACAGAAATTCCACTTTGACACAATGGGGATTATGCCCTTAGGCTAACAAACATATTTATAATTGAGGGGTGCTCGCGTAAATTTCTTGTTCCCAAACTCCAGAAAAACTAACTAAATAAAGTCATTCTGTTTGAACAATGCACTCACAAAAGTGAGTACAACACCCGCCCAGATGAAAATCCGGTAGAGAAGGGGCTGTGTTTGCTAGAATCGTCTCGAAATGAAACGAAATCCTATGGAGAATATCATGATCAGGAGACGTATTACAGAAAACTTCCTATCTTCAGTCGTCCTATCTTAACTTTTGACTTGAGATAAGATTTTTTCCAGTTTGGTATTACAGAAACAAATCCTAACTTCATTTAGGATTCTTATCTTATGAAATCCTATCTTATCTTGAGTTAGGAATCCTAAAGTAGCGATCTAAACATCTACGATCTACTTTTTATGTCTGTTACCTGACAACAAATGCACCGCTACCTAGCAACAGCGACGCAAGCTAGAATACACAGATATCTTTGACTGCTGCTGCATCTCGCGGTCTGCGTGATACTAAACCAGAGAGGAAGAGGACGTAAATATTTCGCTAAACTTTTTAAGCTCATTACTTTTAAATAACGCACTTATTAGTGACGTTCCACCGAACGGATTTATAATACAGCAACATCTGTGAGGACGAAATTAGGTCACTCTTGCTGCCTGCAACCTCAAGTTGACCAAATGCATTGTAGTTTCAGTCCCAATAAAGTGCTTCCCATTTTCCGTATTTCCATCCCAATGCTTTGTTTTTCCAAGCGAATGCACGCAAAACAGTTAAGACGTAATTTCATGAAATGTCTTTGTATGACCAGCGCATGTATATAAATAAATGACAATTAGCCGACTTGGCTTGACCCATGGTCGGCTGTCAATTAAGGAAGTTGATATCGGACTTCACATAGAAGTCGGGTATATTAATCAACTCTTCACTTCACACATCGTATAGGTCAGTCAATATAGCCTAATTTAATTAACATTTCATCCGTTCACAATTGCGTTGTTTTCCCGGATCAGGGTTGCCAGATGAGAGTGATGATTACCAGCCCCAAAACTGCATAAAACCTGGAAGCACTAAATCCTGCCCAATATGCACTGAAGTCTATTGATTTCTAAGGCCATAAATTTGCAGGAAAAGCCTGCCATTTTTACCTGCAGACGCCCGTCCCAAATAGCCCAATTGGGCGGGAAAACAGCCCAATCTGGCAACACTGTCCCGGATAGACTTCACTGTTAGCTCTGGCTGAAACAGCAAGCTGAGCGTGGGTAAATGGTGATGAACACCAGCTAAATTTTGGCTAACAAATCAATGGATAACTGGAATTAGGACAGCTGGGTGGCTGTCCTAAAGTTAGGACCAATTATTTAGGATTTTTCGAAGTTAGGATGCTTCTGTAATACCCCTTTCTTAACTTAAGATAGGATGCGCAAAACAACTTAGGAAACGCTGTTCTGTAATACGCTTTTCCTAAATTCGGTCCTAAAGTGCCGTTGCCGCGGTAACTAGACAGATAAGATAAGATTTTCAAGATAGGACGTTTCTGTAATACGCCCCCTGCTTCAGTAGTCACAGTGCATGTTGACATGCTTGTTTCTTTTAGGATGTATTTCAGATTACCAATGTTGACAGCATCCATGCATCCCCAAACCATGTCAGTCCCACTACCATGCTTGACTTTTGATAGGATACACTTTGTTTTGTAAAACTCACTTGTTTACCACCACACATGCTTTACACCATCTAAAGTATATTTGTTTATCTTGGTCTCTTCAGATCACACAACATGGTTCCAGTGATCCATATCCTTGGTCTGTTCATCTCTCTTGAGACCAAGATAAACAAATTTGCTTTAGATGGTGTCAAGCATGTGTGGTGGTAAACATCATTGTGTCAAAGTGAAATTTCTGTAATGCTTTCCTATGAAAAGATATACTCACAAATCTGCAAAAACTGTGAGGGGTGTATTCACTTTTGTGATATACTGTAATGTGTCATGTAGAGTTGAGGTGGGCAAACTCAGGTTTGGGAGACACATGCGGTCCCCAGAACTATTTTATCTGGCCTGCAGAGCCTTCACAAGACAGCTTTCAAATCCAAAGTACCATACTCACACCTAACATTCTTAATTAAAAAAGCTAAGGGTCTTGCAGGTGTGTGAGACTAATAAAGTCACATCTAAATATTGCAATGTGCAGGGGTGAAATAGCCAACAAGTTATGCATTTGTACACTACAATATTTCTTATTATTGGCACAGGCATGTTCCCAATTGCCCACCCCTGATGTAGAGCATACTGCCAATACTGTAGATACAGTAGTTTAATGTGTCAATCTGTCGATTGTTGAAAAGCATTGTTACAAAAAAAACACATGCTTGCCAATTTGACTAAACATATTACTTTGATTAAATTACTTTGGTTATTAATTTGATTAAAAAATAATGGAAATGAATTTCCTGCTTCAATGATCTGAGAAGAATATTGCTGCTACCTGAAATTAATGGCTGGTTAGAAGCCAAATGTTCTTGAAGAAGTTGGTTTTCATGTCTTTTTGTGCAAACTTGAAGCTTAAATTTGACACCAATCATTTTTTTGAAAACCAGGACTACTGGTTTTAATAAAAACAATGAGATTTTAAGTTAATATGAATTCAAGGGAAAAGGTGGGCAAACTGATCGAACCCTTGACAGTGATCATAGCGGGTCAGTTCAGTTCGTACTTCATTTGCCTTCAACAAGCCATGTGGTAGGGCAGCACGCGCCATGGACAGATAAAGACAGACACACACACACACACACGCACACACACACACACACACACACACACTGGACCCACATACACATGATTAAACACACACAAGGAAAAGTACACACACACACACACACACACACACACTCAACCCCCTCCGCCCCCCCGAAACATACACACACTCCCACATGCAACATGTGTGTGTACGTGCTGAAATCAGATCAAGGGAGACTGCGCAAGCGCCTCTCGCTCCCTAGAGTGTGAGGCCCCTAATGCCAATCTTAGGTTTTGTTTTCTAAGAAGCAATCTACCTACATGCAGCACGTGTATAGATAACATGATGTGCCCGAACATGATGTGACTTTGGACCAGAGCCAATGCAAAACGCCTTAGCACACACCAGATGTGCTCATTGATATGCGTTGATACAGCGTAGACTATATTGATCATACCATCAATTGCAACACATGTGCACACATGTGCGCACGCACAGACATACACACACACACACACACACACACACACACACACACACACACACACACACACACACACACACACACACACACACACAAACACACACACACACACAGACACACACACACACACACACACACACACACACACACACAATTAGAATACTAGGAAATATCAAGATCAACATCAAATATCAAGATCAGATGCTGTATTTGCTTCTTATTTGCTGTTAAAGTGTTTCATGTGTAAGTGTTACTCTACTCTTGTCTATTTCTTGTCTTATTCATACCTCAAAGCACCTATTGATTGCTATTCCCACACAAAACCTTAACATGTCACTGAGGATTGCAGGCCCACCAGGAAATTGCCCTGTATGAGAGATGAAGAAACAGTGTATTCCACGTAAATGAGAGTTTGCTGTTTGCAGGTTGCTGTTTTGCAAGGTGTGACTCATACCCCTCTGAACATAACTGGCAAAAGTCTGCAATGCATGCACATTAAAAAGGTGGCCTTCAACTAACCAAAGGAAACGACTCGGGACTTAATTAAGGCTCTTTTCCACTGCCGGTTTTCTACCCAGTACAGCTTGACACAGCACGACTCGGACGCCACTTTTTGTTTTTTTCGATTGGGCACACCACAGCTTGACTCAGCTCAAAAACCAGCCGGCCGGCTGAAGTGAGCTGAGCGGGTCTTTCGCTGCTTCCCTGCAGAATCTGTGTCAATCAAAAAAATAATCATAAAATCAAAAAGTAATCAGCCAACTCTCTTGGAATGCTCTTTAGTTGGAGACGCATTACTTTGATATGAAGGCAGAAATCAAAATTGTAGTATCCAAATATGATGTTGCTGAAAGTATTTATAGCCTACTATACTGATAAGAGAGTCTGCCTTACCTCATGTCAACTACACTGTAACAAATAGTTGTTTATTTACGGCAATTCTGCAACAGCATTCTACTGTTTTTCGAAAAAACAGACAAATACTGTGAAAATATTACTTTGAGTCACATATTGAGCATAAACAGTAAGTACTGCACAATAGCAGTATTCGCCGTTGTGGAAAAAACTAGAGATGCACCGGATCCAGATTTTTAGGATCCTGCCGGATACCAGATCCACTGCTTAAGATCCTGCCGGATCCGGAACTGGATACCGGATCCTACAAAAGGGTTGAAACATATAGTCTACTCGCACACGTGGGCCCTTTTTATTACGTTGGCGCAAACTATTTTTTAGACTCATTGGCTTATTGCCACACTGCCTTCAACAGCCTCTTCCAAAGGGATTTCACTCCATGCAGTGATTGGGGTTGTGAAAGATCTGAAAAGCCTAGGCTAGACATGCACCAGACCCTGATTTTAGGTAACATGCCGGATACCGGATCCACTGCTTAAGATCTTGCCGGACCCGGATCCTGTGAAAAACTCTATTATCCTGACGGATCCGGAACCGGAACCGGATCCGGTGCATCTCTAGAAAATAACAAGTTATTTTAGGCAGCACCATTGAAACCCATTCATCCTCCACTTGTCCGTGATCACCATCAAACTTCAATACCACCTGAAGAACTGAAGTCATTCTGACTGGTTAAAGATTATCTGATACTATCAAGCATGATGAAACAATTTCTAAGGAAACCACAATACTTAAAAAGTGCTTGATGCAGCAAAGTGTGAGTAGCCAGCATGCATTTTGATAGTGATGAAAGTGTGAAATGCTCGGGGGGGGCTGAAACATTTTAAAGAAACTTGTAAACACTCTTGCAAACAAGCAGCCCCATCTAAAACCAAAGAAAATCAAGAGATAAGAACAATCTCTTGGCGGGGGAAATGCATTGGCCACGGTGTAGTACGGAGGGGCGTTTGGGCCTGAGGACCGCACGCGTGGATGGAAAAATTAACTCCCTTGCGCATGGTCATTGGTCAGTGGGTTGCGATGGATGCCATTTTCGTACTCCCTTGGGGGGGGGGGACAATGGGTACAGTGGGAGGGCGACACCATGCATGGATATTTGTGGCCAAGTCAACGGCAGCTGTTTGGTCAGCAGTCATTGCTGGGGGTAAATTAAGGACAGCTGACAGACATTCCACTTCGCTTGTCCTAGGACCTGTTCCACAGTGAATAACATTTCCGTACCTTCCCTCAGCACATCAATTTCCTTACTACGATGTTTATGACCGAGAGTAACGCCCTCTTGTCCTCAAGCCTCTTTGATCTAAACCAATCTGTCTAATCAGTTCCTGGCCTCAACCTGAGTAGGGCTTGTTATGGCCATTATTCAATTACGGGCGTGTCAACCTGCCAAGGGCCCTGATGCACTCTGGTCCCAAGTGGTACTCATGTGCACCTGTATAGTAAATCCTGGACTATCAACACTTCAGTTGCTTGCCTGCCATGCTGGCTGGCCGTTGCATGGCACAGCATAGCACTTGTTTGCATACAAGCTTGCCTACAAGCTTGTGCTTACATGCTTGCCACACTTTCCCCTCTTTGTGAAAAGCTTTGCTGTATGTTGGGCACATCATTTGTGGCATTGTTGCATATAATGTGCCTGCTGCAAAATTAGGCATTGCTTTGAGAGCTAGCTTGTAGTGCTGCTTGTTTGCTGTGCTACTTGGTGCAAAATATTTTTTTAAAGACTGACCAATGCTATATTCATCATTGGCTCATCAAGAGATACAGTAAACAAAGCCACACTATCATTGTAACCATAGCACTGCGTACTCTCTGTAAATTTTATTCATGCCCCACACTTTCAAAGGACCACCGCAAACCATTTTTTCTCAATACAGCATAGAGCCATTAGTATCATGCTCAAGGCACTGCAGTCATGGTTGAACGATGGGGAGGGTGGGGTCGGTAAACATGGGCGCCAGGGTACCCACAGTTATGGGTAGATGATGGGTGGAGTGGGAAGTTTGCCACGGCCCATATGCATGAATACAATCTATGCCCCAGTATTTGCCTGTCATCAACACAGTACCAATTCAAACTGTTGTAACTGAAATGTACTTGTTATTTTACTGTTATTTACTGCAGAGAATATTGTAGAGCACTTTTAAAAAAAAAAAAAAAAAAAAAAAAAAAAAAAAAAAAAAAAAAAAAAAAAAAAAAAAAAAAAAAAAAAAAAAAAAAAAAAACAAGTTTAACAATACTAATACTGTGAACGTTCTGTAGAGTAACTCGTTATTTAACAGTGTCAATTGCTGCTGAAAAAATGTTATAATACTGTGATACCATTAAACAGCAATGGGCTGTATTGCTTTTGAATTTTTGGGGGTTTTTTGTTGAAATAACAGTAGAATTACAGGTAAATATAATTGCCAGTAACTGCCGTTATTTTGCAGGGAAATTTTCTTAGAGTGTTGCCTACGTAAAGTAATGCTAAGTGACAAGGCCAAAAACACAACTCCAACCATACTCCGGGTAACACAGTTTGTAATGGAAACACAAACGGGCTGGTTTGACAATGTAGGCCTACCACTCAGCTCAACCACGATACGCACGGCACAGCCGGGTTGTATGTAGAAAAACGCCTTTAATGGCCTTGCAATTGAAAAGCATAATTCACTTGCTAGAAAGGTAATTCCCCATTTTCATTATTAGCATTTTGAAAACCATTATTGTAGTCTCCCTCTTGTCTTGATTGGTCCAATAATCTGTACTGTATGTCTGAATATAAATATGATGTGAATAGAGACACAGATGAAAGGGTCTGTATGAAACATTAC
>NW_026945102.1:0-7073 GCF_034702125.1 Engraulis encrasicolus | reverse complement strand
AAGAAAACTCAGTATCAATTTGACGTTTATACTTAAAAACCAAGAAAAAGTTAGAGAGTTTTTTCCTCGTGGGGGGCAAAAGGGGGAATTTAATTTTTTTTACTTAGCTCAAACGTATTCAAAGGTTCCGAAACAATTAGTCAGAGACAACGTTAACCTCCTTTGCATCTATAAACAAGATAAGACAAACTTGCAACATCTTTATGATGAATTTATCAATTGCGATATGAGTTATGATTCTTTTGTGGAAATTTGTCGAAATTGTTGGAAAAAAGATTTTGGATTTATCACAGTGGATTTAAAACAAAGGAAAAAAAAAAAAAAAAAAAAAAAAGTGGAAAATATCGCGATAAGATCAAAGAATTTATAGTTATGACGTGTTGAGGTGTTGGGGTGTTGGGGTGTTGAGGTGTTGGGGTGTTGAGGCGTTGAGGTGTTGGGGTGTTGGGGTGTTGAGGTGTTGGGGTGTTGGGGTTTTTGGGGGTGTTGGGGTGTTGAGTGTTGGGTTTTGGGGGTGTTGGGGGTTGGGGTGTTGGGGGTTAGGTTTGGGGTGGGGGTGTTGGGGTGGGGGTTTTGGGTTTTGAGGGGGGGGTTTTTTTGGGTGTTTTATGGTTGGGGGTTGGGGGTTTTGGGGCTTTAATTTTTTTTTTTAGTTAAAAATGAATGAATTTGAAATGAAAAAGAAGAGTAACAAATTTCAAATCGGGCTTTTAAAAGGGTTTAAGGAGCTAAACGGACAGAACATCAGATTTTGATCTAATAAAACACAAGAACAGCCTGTTATTGACGCTATCGAAAATCTTGGAACTAAGCTTGAGAAACTTGTTGAAACGAGCAATCCACAACTCCCCGTATTTAACTCATTATCCTTGACGAACACACAAGAAGCACAGCCAAAGAGTTTAACTGATGTATTGAATCCTAATGAGTACAAAACATTAATTGGGGCAAAACTTTTACACTACTTAAACAACTGTAATGATAAAATATTTGGTATGAGACCACACGGTTCCAGACGTTATATAGGCAATTCAGAGATTAAGTTTGATCATGATGATCTGATAATAGAGGGAAAGAGATATACAGGTACAGATGGTCTATTGAAACTTATGACTAGAACTGATGTGAATCTAGAAGACGTAAGTGATGAAGATTATAAAGAATATGAGGAAATTCTGAGAGTATCCAATGCCATATATAAAAAGAACGATCCAACAATAGGGTTACCAAAATCCAGCAAGAGTCAGAAATACATAACTTTAAGTCCTATTTGGAAGAAACTCAAAACTGGGGGAGGAGGTTCCATTAGAAAATCCGATGTTGTTAAGACTTATACGGAGTTTCCTAAAAAGTTTAGTTGGATAAAAGATTTCAGGCAGGTTATTGATAGACTTCTGGTAATAGTTGGGGAAGAGAACGCTGGTAACGACAACTATCAACACGAGAAGGAACAAATCATGAAAGCATTTTGCACTAGGTTGACCAGTTTTGTAATGAACGAACCAAAAGGCATTGAGTATTTGATAAAGTTCATGCACTGCTTGCCAAGGAAGTTTTGGATATCAGAGAGGGAAGGAAAGGGGTTTATTAACGATATAATAAATTGTTTGCCATTTGAGCTTCATCTTCCAGGATACAATTATCTGGGACCGGGTACTAGACTAGAAGAACGACTTGAGCGCGGTGATCGAGGTATTAATCCTTTAGATGAGGCAGCAAAACAACATGACATTGCTTACCATGAAAACAAAGATGTTCACTCAACACTTGCTATAAGGTGTTAAAAAGGGAGCTATGAAAAAGTTTTTCAGTCAAATGTTTCCCTCTGGATAAAGCGGGCTGCATTAGGCACTGCAACAACAATGAGAATGAAGGTGAAACTTGGGATGGGATTTTAAATGTTTTACAATCAATCATTATATTAAAATATTGTTACACATAATAAATGACAGTTTTTTCAATCAATAATAAATAACAGTTTTTTCAATCATTAATAAATGACAGAATATTTAAAATACAGTCTCAACCTTAGCGAGAAACAAGTAAAAGATATTGATAGAGCATTTAAAAATAAATTGGGTGTTACAATACAACTGAATATGTATTTAACGAATCGATCAATACATCATATCGGAAAAAACCCGTTTCCCACTCACAAAAAGACAAATTAATCATATTGAAAAGTGTAAGGAGAACAAGAAAGGAATACGTTTAACTTTGAGCTATTCTCAGTTACGCAAAAACCATGCTGGTGGATTCCTTCCAATGTTGTTTGCACTTTAGTGCGTCGGGCTTAAAAAGGTGCATCATAAATAGCAAACTTTTTTAAATCAAAGCAAAAAACGAAAAATTACGAATTAAACTCATAATCTGGTTATGGAGTCAAAAACAGGTGGCGGTGATCCCAGGCAGTCTGATGTTCTACCTCATGCACTGACAAATTTTGAATTAAAGCAAACAAAACTTAAAATTAAAAACTTCAGAGGTGTTTTCATGTCAAATGAACTGCCGAAAAGACCAAAAATAAACATGGTGTGGGGTTGTGAAATTGGAGTCTCAAAAAGTAGGGGAAACCCTTGGGTTTGCTATTGGAAAAATGGAGATCAGAGCTACTTCTTTGATGCATTTGGTGGTAATCCTCCAGAAAACTTATTGAATATTTAGTACACTTGGATTGTAACACTATTAGAATTCAAAATTTTAATGAAGTGACATGTGGTTATTACTGTGTTGCTGTTCTTAAAATGTTATCTGATGGTCGTAAATTTCAGGATTTCAAAAATTTATTTTATGTAGATCCTTTCCTTTTGGGAAAAAGTTTTTTTAATTTTTTTTTTATTTTATTTTTAAAATTTATTTCATTCAATTTTTTTTTATTTTTTTAAAAATAATAAATGGAAAATGCAGAAAAGGGAAAGGAAAAAAAGTAAAACAGGTGCAAAACGTGATTAAAAGCAAAATGTCTAATTTTTCTCAAGTGTAAAAACGCGCACCCATCAAAACTGTGAGATAAAAACCTCTAAGAACGGTAGAAAGTATGAATTATCTCGATGCAAAGTATGCGGTGGAATGAAAAGCCTTTTTTTTTAAAAAGAAAACAAAAGACAATGGAAAAAATACTAATGAATTACATAAACCAGCTAGGAAAAATTATCCACGAAGAAAATTTATAACGAAAGGGATAGATGACCTATGGCAAGCTGATTTAGTTGAGATGGATACAGGAAGTATTAAAAAGGAAATCTAAAAAAAAAAGGGGTTTTAATATAGTTAACCGTTATTGATGTCTTTTCAAAGTATGCATGGGCCATCCCAATTAAAAACAAAACAAGTTCAAGTACTGTAGAAGCTTTTGAAAGATTACTCGTGTCACGAAAACCAGATAATCTACAAACAGATAATGGTAAAGAATTTTATAATAAAGATTTTAAAAAGTTGATGTCGGATAATTGTATTAATTTACATTCTACTTTCATGATAAAAAGGTCGTTGTTGGGGGTTTAATAGAACACTTAAAGAGAAAATGTGGAAACTATTCACAATTCAAGGTAACTATAATTGGATAAAAATATTAGATGATTTGTTAGTGGAATACAACAACACTAAACATAGAACAATAGGAATAAAACCGAATGAAGTTAATAAATATAATGAAAGTACTATTAAGATTTATGTATCAACCCCTCCTTCAACAGCTAAAACAAAACATCTCAAATCTGGTGATCCTGTCAGAATAAGCAAAGCAAAAAGCATATTTGAAAAAGGTTACACTCCCAACTGGTCAACTGAAGTATTCACTATTTCTGAAGTTTTTTTAAAAATGAACCTGTAACCTACACTTTAAAGGCTTAAAGAAATATATAAAAGGAATTTTATGAAAAAGAATTATCAAAAAAAGAAATACCCGAAAAATATTTATTTAAAAGGGTTAAGAAAAAAGGGGAAAAATATATGTAAAATGGAGAGGTTTCGACAACATCAAAAAGCTGGGTCGATCAGAAAGTGTAAACCGTTACTGTAAAATTTTTCCCCAAGCAATTATCGTTTTTTTCAACCAACCTTTTTCAGGGTTTTTGTTTAATAAACATCTCTTATCATCTGACCAACTCAATGATTTCTTATTAACTTCTTCTGTGTATACTTCATGTTTGTAGCTTCTTATAACACATTGTTTATGATAATATTCTTTTCTGCTGAACAAACAGTCCTTGTAATTCTCGAAAAATATATCGTTTTTAAGCACACACTTTTTAATTCCTTTCAACCTCTTCGAAATATTACCATCCCCCGTTTTGTATCGTACTTTTTGACGCAATCCTACGAATTCTGTCATCTTCGTTCCTCCTAATTCATCCTTAAATTTTCCTATCACTTTTTTGTTTTTGTTGGAGTACAATTCATGATCCTTGGGGTAATTGGATGTATCAAAGAATTCAGAGTTGTTCTTCATGTATTCAAAAATAAACATTGTTCTTTATTTCATAGATAACGAGTCGTATCCATATACATTAGTTTAACGTCGTCTTTAAAATCTTTCTTTATTTTATTGTAGTGGAAATCATACATTAAATACTTTGATAAATCTAATACTGCTTGTCCAAATTTTTTGGGTTTTGAATTTTTTTTGTTTAATGAATGAAGCAACAGGTTTTATCGAATATAGTTCTCTTTTTAAACGTTGGTTTATTGATTGCTCTTTGCATCTTCTTTTCATCTGTGAAAAGTTTTATATTTTGTCTGTTTCTTACGTTTTCCATCGTTTTCCCCCAACACTGATTGGGCTTAGTTTTTCCCAAAAACTTTCCAAAAAATTCTTTGCTGTTGCTTTGTTGGGATTAAAATTTTTTAGGAGCAATAAAGTTACTATGAGTATATCGTACTGCTCTATGTATCTTAGTTTTAAGTCATTCCCAATTTAATATATAATTCAAGCAGTTTGTAATGGATTATATAGTTTTTCTTCTCCACAAAATCCAATATTAGTTTCTTTACTTTTCCTCCAGGGGGAACTTTTAATTCAGATGCCAACGGTAGATCATTGAATGTATTGTGTAATTCTTTAGGGAAACTAAGATCTACTTCTAGCACATAGCCCTTCACATCGTCATCTTTAAACACTTTATCGAGATCTATTTTATCTCCTTCACCCCTTCAAATCTTTAATTGGTATTTTCTGCCGACATGCCCAACCTATAGATTTTTTGCACCCCATCATCAATTGTGGTTAGGTGATTGTTTTGGGGGGTTTACTACTTTGATTGAGTTATATGTTCTTGTGATTGGGCAGATTTTCCAAGTTGTCTTCGATAGATTTTAAATTTTAAAATTTTTCTTCGCAATATTAGATTCGGGTTTGAGCATTGACTTATTCCACCCCGAATCCCAGCCTCAAAGAACAGATACATGTCATAATCAGTTAGTAATTCTAATTCAACGTCAGTGTCTTTAGCATGCAATCCCTTGCCAACCCCGGAGTTGTAAAGACCATGCTGGGTCAAAACCCTATGCAGAATTTAAACAAACGTTTCTAAAGTTTTCAAACACACTGCGAGGGGTACATCCATCTTCAAGTACAAGTCATGCCAATCACCGAGGTTTTTTATTTTAAAGTATTTCCACACCACCTTCGCAGCCGATTGTTTCATTATTTTTTCTTTGTTTAGCGTTGAGTCAAATTTTTCTATTGGTGGTAATTCAGTCTCATTGAATCTCTCAAATGAGTCCATATATTCATATGGATAAATCCCTTTTCTAATTATTCTGTCATTCGTTCTCCTAAATAATACATCTAGATCTGCGTCGCTTAAATACTTTTTTGTCTCTGATAATTGATCGGATTCTAAATTAGATGAAGCGATCCAGACTGTTTCCCAAAAATATAACTATCTAGAAATCTTAGTTCTATTTGAGTTCCATCTGACAACTTCAGCATTTTGTTTAAAAGAATGTATTTTCTTGTTTTTGGTATTATTTTTTAAACGATTATCCCCCCCAATTTTTTTTATAAAAAGGAATCTATGCACTTAGATTGTGAAAGAATATAGGAATGAATGATGGTTTTCTAAACAATAGATTACACTGATTACATGCAGCTCCTCTATATTCACCAGTTATATGGTCGTGATCCCTGACCTTGTAGTTTCCTGTTGTGAATTTTTTCTTCCAATAACATTTTTCTGTATTAAATTTTCTTCTTTTTGAAATGGTAATATTTTTTCGTTTTTAACAAGCTTTTCGCCTATTATCATTGCATATTCTGTTATTTTATCTATAAAATCCTCTTCAGTTTTTTCCGATTTACGTATACATAAAGGGTTTTCTATATCATTGTGAATACTTTTAACGTAAATAGCGAAACTCACTGGTATGTGATGATGAGTCTTTTTAGTATGAGAGTTGTCTTTGGACTCTATACGCTTCAAAGTTGATTCAAAGTCGCAGTAAATTGCATAAGGAGCTCTTTGAGTTCTTTCAATATGAGTAAACTTTAAGTTTGCTTCTTTTTTACTAGGCATATTGGCTGCACATAGTTCCTGATCACCACATCTTTCCTGATGTTTTAGTAGGTTACTCTTATCTCTAGTAGCATAGTTTATACACATTTTACAGAAATATTTTTTTCCATTATTCCAATTGATTTAATATTGTTTTGGTTTTAATCCAAAAATAATGGATCACATCTCTTTTTCCAAAAAAATAATAAATCGATTTCCATTTGTTGTGTTTGCGTGGGATTGGGTATTTTTTTATTCATATCCAAAAAAAAATTAATTGTTTTTTTTTTTCTTCAAAATTTTTGGTATGTCCTGGATTTTTATTGGGAATTGAATATTTTTTAAAAATCAAATTTTTTTTTTGTATAACCTAATTATGGGGTTTCAGTTTAAAATGGATATGCAGATAACACAGCCCATTTTAAGCACTATTATCCACTTTTTTATGTTAGCAAGCTTTTTTTTTTTTATATATTTTGGGAAATCTATTAGAAAATCCTTGTAGGGAGGAACTTGCATATTTTAAGTGCATTTTATTTGGGTAAGCCCATCCCGAACCTTTTGCTTCCCCTTTTTTCT
>NW_026945101.1:0-7085 GCF_034702125.1 Engraulis encrasicolus | reverse complement strand
CCCCAACACACACACACACCCCACACACCCCCACGCAAGCACGCAACACACCCCACAAACACACACACACCACACCACACCACCCCGCACAGCACACGCACACGCACACACACACACACGCAAACGCACACACACACACACACACCTGGCGTGGGTCCCGAGCCCTGTGTTTGTGGGAGAGGGTTCTGAAGGGGCCTACTGTGATCAAGATGGAGATTAGATTATATGGCCATCAGGGGAGGGGATGGGGCACGTGGAGCACGCACGCACGCACGCACGCACGCACGCACGCACGCACGCACGCACGCACGCACGCACACACACACACACACACGCACACGCACACGCACACGCACACACACACACACACGGCCATAAGGGAATGGGGGGAGAGGTGCTGGGTACCAGGGGATGGGGCACGCACACAGAGGTGTGAGGAGGAGGTGGGAGGTGTGAAGTGGGGAGGAGGGGGAATGGAGCGGTGAGGCATTGGGGAGGTGGGGAATTGGAGTAGATGTGATGTATGAGGAGGCATGAGTGGGAGGAGGTGGGAGGTGGGGGGAGGAAGGGGGAATGGAGTGTGAGGGGGGTGGAAGGGGGGGAGGGGATGGAGGGGGTGAGAGGAGGGGGAGGGGGAGAGGGGGAATGGAGTAGTGGGAGGGGGGGAGGGATTTGGGATGAAGGAGGGGGGGGGATGGGAGGGGGGGATGGGGGATGAGTGGTGAGGCTTTGGGGGAGGTGGTTTGGGAGGAAGGGAGGGGAGGGGGATGGGGGGTGGGAGGGGGAAATGGAGGGGTTTAGGAAATTGGGGAGGTGGGGATTGGAATGGAAGAAGGTGAGGGAGGAAGGTTGAGGGCAGGGCTCTACGCTAAGTTTTTCATTAGGAGCCTGTGATAAGTGAAAAAATTTAGGGGACAGTAAAAATTGGCACAGTGAGTTTTGTGACGAGCTATTATTAAACACGTACAGAAATATCTTTACACAAAAAATTCTGAGGGTAGGTACAATTAAAATCATTCGGCCACTTTTTAAATTCCCCAGTAAAAGGACTAAACAAAATATTACACATTTACCTATCACATTAATTTATACACGTGGTGTTTTCAATTCAGGCCTACACAACATGATTGACAGGGTGCTGGGATGAAATTGGTCAGGGGGGCGATTTTTTACAAGAGAGACCAGAGAGAGGCAATTTACACATTCTAGTCCTGAAAATACAATGACTCCAGCATATGGGTATGCTGCTTTAGCCTATGAGGCATTGATCATCCTACCCATGGGTTACACTTTTTTTTAAATGGCATTTAGTTACCAACATTAACAGCAAGTCAGTAAGTAATACTGGAACATTACTCTTTTTTGAAAAATTATACATTGTTCTATACCGTTGCAGTTTTAGAAATGAAACAAAAAAAGGAGTGGATGACCAAATACATTTCCTCTAATTCAATAAAACATGTTGAAAAATATTGAGGGCTTTGCACATCCAAAAACGTGCCCTAGGCTCAGCCTACACCCGAGACTGTCCAACAAAATAGATTTGTAATGGCACTAACTGACTTCACATGACGTGACGTGATGAGATGATCGCCAGTTGTACGAGCAAGTGAGGGCGCAACCATTGTAGAGAGAGCCTGCTTATGTGTCCTCTCCATTGCCTAACGTCCTCACGGAGTGAGGTAACATAAACAAAAGTAACAGGCCACATTACTTATTACAACAATAGATGAAGTGTATGTCAGCAAACCCGAAAGCTATTTCACTTCTCACAAAGTTAAACCAAAGGTTTTGCAGACATTTAAGTGTTTAGCATTTGTTGGCTAAGCGGAGTAATTAGCAATTTCTAGGCTGCTGGTACGTTTCTCTCCAGCTCTTCTCCGCCATTGGGAGGATGGCGCTCGAATACTAACGGACACGACGCTTATCTTATTATCTCAAAATACTCCCCCGACTGTGTTTGTCTGTTGCATGCACTCTGTCTCTCTAGTGCGCGGTAGTTGCAGGCGACGTCTGTTCTTTTGGCGCTCCTTCTTCTCGTTTCACATAGTCCTGGGGGGTCCTGCGTTTCTCGAATGGGGTGTATTTATTTTAGAGAGCATTAAATACGCATTGAAAGGGTTGAAGTAATATGCTACTCGACAACCACGTGCAGCTTCACTGAATTACTATTTATTAGTCGTTCGGAGACAAGACAATTCATTTGATTTTAGGGGTCATACTGCGAGCCAAAATGGCTCGCATACTGTAGAGCCCTGGTTGAGGGATGGAGGGAGAGGTGGAGGGATGGAAGGAGAGGTGGAGGGATGGAGAGGAGGAGGAAAGGGTCAGGAGAAATGGGTCAGGGGTAGACACACTCCAAAAGCCAACAGCGTAGATGGCTGAGTAAAAAGCACAAAGTTGGTGTGTGTGTGGGAGAGAAAGGGAGAGAGAGAGAGAGAGAGAGAGAGAGAGAGAGAGAGAGAGAGAGAGAGAGAGAGAGAGAGAGAGAGCGCGAGCGAGCGAGAGAGAGAGCGCGAGAGAGAGAGAGAGAGAGAGAGAGAGAGAGAGAGAGAGTGAGTGTGTGCGTGCGTGTGAGTGTGTGTGTGGGAGAGAGAGAGAGAGACAGTGTGTGTGTGTGTGTGTGCATGCTGGCCTGCGTGTGTGCGTCTAAACTATAATATCTGTTACAGTATATATACCGTAAATGATCGCGTGCACACGTGATGTTCACAATTTCAAGGCCTGCAGAGGCTGGGCAGTCCGACTGCTACCTGGCACATCACAGGCACAAATCCCCCGTTTTGACGACAACACCACCATCATTACGACCACCACCAGCCTTTAGCCAAATACGAACTAGCTGGACGCCCTGTTAGCCAGCAAAAATAACCAAAACGTGACTAGCCAACAATCAGTCAAAAACGTTTTGTTTGTTTTTGCGACTGTTGGCTTCCCTTTCTGACTGTTCCTGGTCTTCCTCAAAGTTAGCAGGTCGTTTTCATTTCCATGCTCTGACCAAAGCTCTTGTCACGCTGCCCCGTCTTGACTGAGTGACTGACAACACACACCACTAGAGCTGGGCAATATGACGATATATATGTCGTTATCGTGATATAAAGGTGTATATCGTGACCTTTCTCCTATATCGTTTATATCGTGATATTCAATTGTATACAACTGACAAAATTACTATCATTTAATCATACCTGCAAACTCAGGAGGGTTGAAAAAGGTGACAAACTAAGCGCGGCGCGGCGACACCCCCCCCCCCCAAAAAAAAAAAAAAAAAAAGGGAAAAGACAATATTTTATTTACTAGGCCTACACCAGAAATCAATCAGACTTCTGAATTACTTGTATTCTTCACCAGCCAATATAAGTCTTACAAGCCAAACATAAACTCACCCAGAAGCAATTCTAGGTTAAGCTGGGACCCCAAGCGAAAATTCTTAGCTGTTATTTACCATCTAGTTTGTGGGCCCCAAGCGGCTGCCTATCTATCCTAGTGACAAGAAGCGCCTCTGCACTCACCACCTGTCAAAATGTAAGTTTTGTCCTATTTACCAGCCAAAAGGAGGGAGCACATGGTCACTTAGGTTGTCTTAACTTTGAGCCCCACTGCATTTGAATATGAAATTAAAGCATTTGCTGTTTTTGTCTAAAGAGGGTAATATGGAAATCTAGGCCAATAATATAATTAGATATATAAAATAGAACCTAGGCATTTTAGATAATTTATAACTGAATGATAGTCGAATTTCAGCATTTCCCCAATAAAATGGTGTTGTACTATGAAGAAGCATTAGATTGTAGAAAAAGATAGAGACAGATGTCATCTAGGTTAGGCTAATAGGCCATTTAGATTAATAATATTATGTCCTTGGTGGCTAACATTAAAATCATGATCGCACACGTTGCAATATATGCGGGAGCATGACAAATTTAGCCATTGCTATGCATTCCTCTGACGTTTATGAAGGTTTCATCGAGTGTGTAGCGTGGGCCTCTCGCTATTCACGGTTAAATGATCTGACATAAGGAAACCAAATTTAGTTCTCTGCTAATCTGCCAATTTATAGCGCAGTCAGGCCCTGCCTACCGTCTTTAACACATTTTCTCACTCTGAAGTTTTCACTACCGTTTCAAGATATTGCCGTCAATTCAAATACGAAACATCCATGTTAGGACCGCAGACCTTCTACGGCTATGTATTTTCACAAGTGGACGGGTTTAGCTAATGAAACAATTCACAATTCCCAAACCCTGCTCAAATCCCATTTACCTTTGAAACGGTGATTTGGACAGCGGTCATTTGTAAAGGCAAAGCGACAGTACCAAGGTAGAAGATAATGACAGGGAGGATATGTGTGTTTCGCGACCATCGTTTCATCAGCTGTTCACTCCAACTGGTACCAGGGTTGCCAGATGAGGCTGATGATTTCCAGCCCAAAAAAATGCTCAAAACCCGCCTAGAAGCTCAAAATCCCGGCGAATTCTATTGATCTCTATGGCAAAAAATTGGGGCGGGGTTTTGGTTTTTCTGCCATTAATGCCTATTTTTACCCGCACACAGGCACCATCCTAAGCAGCCCAATTAACTACCTTGGGCGGGGGGGGGGCGGGGAAGGGGAAGTGGGGAAGGGGAAGGGGGGACGGGCGGGACGGGAACCAGCCCACCCAATTCTGGCAAAACCACTGACTCGGCGTGCCCTCGAGAAGATGTTTGCAATTAGCAGCGCTGATTGGTCAATGCTCTTCACACCCAACACATAGTTGCCGGCACCAACAATGGGCGAACGGCAGGCAGAGGACAGACCAAGGAATAAGATCAGTTGAATGTACGCACCCTCTCAACCGTAATGTCTGTAATAAAGTACTGAGCAGAAGACGTTCCTGCTGATCCGTCATAGTTGTCCAGTCTATCTAGTTCTGTATACTGTCTCCGTATAGGGACGATGCACGAGGTGTCAAAAAATTTTCAGCCTGATACCAGATATTGATATTGCGAGATGTTTGTCCGCCGATAAAACCGATCATTAACCCGATCACCGATATTTTTCTTTTCTTTTTTTTTAAAGAGTATGACAATGATGCAAACATAACATGTAAATTTTTGAATTATGTCTCCTTCAGAGTATTTCCAAAAAACTTTTTATCTTTTATGTATCTTCCCATGTGATTATAAATTAGAGTTAAAAAAATAGAGACAAATTAGAAAGAGCAAACGTTGAAAGTCACCATTTCAAGTCCCAAATTTTTTTTTTTTTTTGGGGCTTTTTCTCCTAGATACTCCATCCAGACTAGAACCAAGTAAACACATATTTAAAAAATTAAAAACATCGGACATGGTTAACGGTTCTCAGGGCCCAGGTTTTACCCATCGGACCGACTGTGACCGATGTGTTGTAGGAAAATGTCAAATATCGGCCGGATACCGATAAATCTGGGCCGATACATCCGGTGCATGCCCTAGTCTACGTCTGCCTACCCCCCACCCCTCGCCCCTCCCACCCCCCCCAAAAAACAAAACAACTCTATGGATTCTACGCACGATTCAACGTTAAGTGACCTATTGTTGTAGATCTAAAGAAACGGCCGAAAATTTCGCAGAAAGTTGTGTGGGAGTCAATAAGGTTTGCAGGTATGTTTAAATTGAAGAAATATGCATTCCTTATCTCACCTATCAATACAACCACTTCTAATAAGTTATAATGGGTGTTAAAACTCTGAATAAAAGAAAGAATAAACAATAAAGCACAAATTATAAAGAAAATAACGTGAATAAACGTATGTAATTGTCTATATCGTGATATATATCGTTATCGGTGATTGATAAGAAGGTTAATCCTCATATCAGTTGATTTATAGTTTTTTTCCATATAGTACTCAAGCCCTACAACCACCACAGCGCACTCTGAGAAAATCCCCTACCATGATGCTCTTTGCACAAGGGCGAGTCATGGGTAGTAAGCAGGTAAGGTGCGCTGGAGGACATTGTACGGTAGCTCATATATAGGTTCGGAACTCAAGACACCACCAGGGCTTGGTGGGGCGGCAGTAATTAACCAGTGCTCTACCCCCATCCTCCTCCTCCATGACTGAGGTAACCCTGGAAGCTTTCGGGTTACCGTCCTCCTGCCGCACTGCTCTCTTTCGGGCGCGGGGTGTATTGGTGTTGTGTGGGTGTGTGTTTGTGGTGTGTGTGTTGTGTGCTGCTGTAGTGTGTGTGTGTGTGTGTGTGTGTTGGTGTGTGTGGGTGTGTGTTATCTTGAGCGCTCGTGTGTGTGTACTGTGTGTGTCATGTGTGTGTGTGTGTGTGTGTGTGTGTGTTGGTTGGGGCAGTCGTGTGTGTTGTGGTGTGTGTGTGTGTGAGTGTGTGTGTGTCATAAAATCGCCACCAACGTGCTCTTGAGGCAGACAACAGTCCGTCTCCACTAGCAGGAGTACTATCTTCATATGTAATTCTGCGTACAGTGCATTTGACGAAGTATAGTGCTGTTGTCTGCGAAGTGGTACGCATCAAATTAGAGGCACAAGCAACAGCCGCAGTGCTAGTGCCAGAATCCCAAGGCCACTTATCACAACAAACATCCCATCCCTGTCTTTGCCAAACAATGAGCTCACAGTATTACTGCATTACATCCTTTGCAACGTCGTGTGTGTGGTGTGTGTGGTGTGTGTGTGTGTGCGTGCGTGTGTGTAATGAGACACAGGCCTCTCGTACTTATAAATGTCGATGGTACAGTGACATGACCCACACACACACCACACACACACACACACACACACACACACACACACACACACACACCACACCACACCACAACACACCACCACACACACACACACACACACACACACACACACACACAAGAACACAAGAACACTCACAAAAACACACACACACACCATACACACTCGATAGTAATGATGTCCTCAGTGTAAGCCAACTAAACAGTAGAGTTGGGCCTCAGGGCTTCCTGTCTCATTACACAGGGCTAAACTGAAGCGATAGCATCGCACTCTCACACCACAGCCTAAAGCTGCGGTTCCCAAACTGGGGGTCAGGGCCCCTTAGGGGGGTAACGGAGGTACTGAACGATG
>NW_026945100.1:0-7102 GCF_034702125.1 Engraulis encrasicolus | reverse complement strand
GCTGAGCACTTACTGTATATTTTGCAGTCTCAATATTATTGATGACCGGTGTGATGCTCAATGTCAAAGGAGCCAAGGCAAAGAGCTGTACACAGTACATAATAGATATGTGGGTTTTCTCAGTGGAGTTGTTGTTGAGAGTCCACGGCACGCACTGTAGCCTACACTTGGAATTTGAAACTTCAGTAAGAACAGTAAAGGAAATAATTGATTCACGATTTCTGCATTTACTTTATTTTCAGGAAAAACATAGTTGGGAGATGGAAGGTTTGTTTATTTGTCTTTTGCTGATCTGTTAGGGAAAATAAAATGTATAGGCTGTGTGAGACTACTTTACTCTCTACTGTATGCATTGATGGATTTAACCTATTTATTTTATTTTATTTCTTCATTATAATGCTCGTTGTGCACTGCTGCACACACAGAAAAACAGTTCCATATGGACAAACAAAGATGCATTACCTGAGGCAACTTTATGTTCAATAAATACAGCGACCATAAAAAAACAACCAAACAAAATAAATAAATATATTTTCAGAAATGCCGAAGTGGAAAACAGTCTGGAGGCTTGACCAGTCCTGCGAGAGAGAGAAAAAGAAGGGGAAATGAAAGAGAAAAAAAGGAATTCAGAAGGAAAGGACGAAATGTCATTGGAGCTTGTGGGAAAATGAGGTGTGTGTAAATGTGTTTCTACTCTCTCTCTCTATCAATCTCTCTCTCTCGCCCACTTTCTCACTCTCGCTCTCGCTCTCTTGTGCACGCACATGTGTGTGAACGAGAGAGGCAAGGAATTGTTCTTGTTTTCTCCTCCTATCTTCTGGATACACATCATTACCCCTTCCGTCTTTCCCTTCTATCCTCTTTCTCTTCCTCTATTCGATCCCTCTATCCTCTTGGCAAGTCTGTTCTTGCTGTCTTCACGTGCTGTAATTCTCCTGCTGCTTACTATGGGCTCTGCTTTCTCTTGGGCATACTGTGCAGTACACACATCACCTCTGAATGTTGTATGCAGTGGTGTAGTCTACGTAGAACGCGGGTATACAGAGTATACCCACTTCTAAATTTCAGGGATTTCAGTATACCCACTTAAAATTGATTGATCCATTGTTTTGAATAGCACAAATATATACAGTATACCCACTTCAAAAAATCTCAAATATACAGTATACCCACCATAAAAAAGTAGACTACACCACTGGTTGTATGTTTGGATGTGCGCTCTGCCCCACTCCCCCACCATATCCTCATCTTCCCATCTCTCTCTCTCTCCCTCCATCTCTCTTTCCTCATCTTCCGGTCTTCTCTTCATCCCCTCATATCTCCTCTTCCTCCTCCTCTTCCTCTCTCCTCCACATCCCTTGCTCCTCTTCCTCTGTTGGTTGATGTGTGCTGTGCTCTTCTTATTCCTCTCTTCTTCCTGTTCCTCTCTCTCTCTCTCTTCACTATCCTCTCATCAATCACCGTCATCCGCTGTCTCCTCCTCCTGCTCCTCCTCCTCCTCCTCCTCTCTCATCTCTACTTTTGCTCCTCCTCAGCCACTTTCCTCTGTCTGGTTGGTTTATGTGTGCTCTGCCCTTCCACCTCCCTTTCCCCCTCTTCCTCGTTCATGTCTCTCTTTTTTCTTCCTCCTCTTCCTCTCCCCTCGCTATCCCCTCGTTTCTCCCCTTTCCTCTCTCTTCCCTATCCACTCATTGCTCCTCTGCCTCTTCCTTTTCCTCTTTCCTCTGTCTGCTTGTTTTATGTGTGCTCTGTCTGCTGTCTGGCCAGCTCTAATCTCTGCTGTTCAGCTCCCTCTTGGCTCCTGTTTGATTATTAAAGGTTGAGGCTTACTCAGAGGAGTGTGTGTGTGTGTGTGTGTGTGTGTGTGTGTGTGTGTGTGTGTGCGTGCGTGCGTGCGTGCGTGCGTGCGTGCGTGCGTGCGTGTGTGCATGTGTGCGTGTGTGCATGCAGTGCCCCCACCCTCCTTCCCACACACACACACTCACATACACAGGACCTATATATGGATATAGCTACATATGCCTATTGTCATTTTAGCTCCATCTAATTGGCTGCACCGATTTCCAACTATAGGTGATCATTTATTTTTTAAGATACTGTAGGCCTACTATATTAAGTCTTCAATGTTTTTTTCCATACACTGACACCTAAATAGATGGGAAAGCTGGGACCTCCTAGCTACACATTATACAGTATGTCACCGAAGTGAGTACCGCCCCTCACATTTGTGCAGATTTGTAAGTATATCTTTTCATAGGACAACATTAAAGAAATTTGACTTCGACACAATGATTAGTGATCTGTTAACAACACATGTAACCACTTAAATTTCTTGTTCACTCACAAAGAAATCAAAATACAGCCATTAACGATTTACAACATGTAACAAAAGTGAGTAGAGAGTGTCTGAGAAGGCGCCGCGTTGGCCCGAAACGTCTCAAAATGAAAAGGGATTAAAAGGGAGGTCATCGTGTGCGTTTCAACCTTTCTTTACATTGAGCATTTACATTTTAAGTCTGCACCTGGCTAAAATAGGTGGGTGTGAGATTTGGATTAAATCCTATGGAGAGTATCATGATCTGCTTCAGTAGTCACAGTGCATGTTGACATGCATGTTTCTTTAGGTGTAATTCAGATTTCCAATATTGACGGCATTCATGCATCCCCTAACCAAGTCACTCCCACTACCATGCTTGACTAGCTGATACACTTTATTTTTGGTAAAACTCACTTGTTTACCACCACACATGCTTAACACCATCTAAAGTAAATTTGTATATCTTGGTCTCATCAGACCACACGATATGGTTCCAGTGATCCATATCGTAGGTATGTTCATCTCTCTTGTGTGTGTGTCTGCTCACCTGCCTATGCCTGCCTGAATGTTATCCAAGTAAGTGAATTAGTGAGTCTGTGTATTTACAGAACAGATTAAGGAATCCTAGTAGAGCGAGCAGGTTCTATCCATTTTCTGCTTATACAGTTTTATTTGCACAGTGCTGAGGCTGTGTCTGTAGCTGTTGTAGGGGAAATGGAGTGTCCTTGTTTGCTTGAACATCCTCTGTTCACACACTGGCAGAGAAGAGCCTTTTTATACAGTAATGCCTGCCCACTGAAAGGTCATCCACCCACAACAGAAACAGCCAGAGACCCGCTGCTGCCTTTCTCAGAATGCCCGCTGATTATGCAACCAATCACTAGGATGGAAATGCCATGAACTGCCAAATCCAAACCTCCCATTTATCCACCTGCAGACGAAAGAAGCGGCCAGTCCTCTTTACCTGTCAATCATCAGCTGTCTTCAGGCTTGGTTACTTTTCACTCTTTTCTTTGATTACAATGTTTGTATTTACACATTTCTTAACTGTGAAATGTAGTTCCTAACCCGTTAAAACACTGCGTTTTATTTGCAGTTACATTTTTCAAAATGCCTACATAATGTACTTTATCAGGAGCCCCATGTCAAGGAAAGGAAGATGAGGATTCTCTGCTTCTTCTTCTTCTTCTTCTTCTTCTTCTTCTTCTTCTTCTTCTTCTTCTTCTTCTTCTTCTTCTTCTTCTTCTTCTTCTTCTTCTTCTTCTTCTTCTTCTCGTTCCCCCCCCCCTCTCTTTCTCCCCCCCCTCTCTCTCTCTCCCTGACTTAAAGTAATGACTCTCCAGTCGTTACAAAAGTGTTAATAATTCTTGCTTGCACCAGTCCCCTACCTCCAATTGGATTTATTTACTCAGAATGGATTGCCCTCCAGGGTCAGTTTACCATTGCATATGGGACAACAATAAATACCAACTTTCGACAGCGATGTGAAATACCCTTATCCAAGTCTGTGAGCTCCCGGAGACAAAATAAAATACTGGCATCCTGAATGTGTACTTAACCACATCCAATTATCCCCTGGCTTGGATTCTCATTTGCTGGTTGATTAGTTAACCACTATAAAATAGATATTGCCCTTTCTAAAGTGGATTTTTATTTTTATCAATGGTGTTTGTTTCCCTTTTAATTGGTTCTTTTTATTTATTGTGCCATTATTGTAAAACTCATTCAGTCTACAAAATACACCAGAGTGGTAAATGATAAGATATTAAAAATAAGATCATCCGTATCAGACTCCTAAACCTGGTTCCCTTGACAATGCTTTGTCATTGATGAGAAATGTGCGTTTTCTGGCATCTGTATTAGTTTAACCAGGGGCTGTCTCGTAGCTAGATACTATAATCACTAGAGGTGCTTAACTCGAATCTTTGAGGCGTCCGGATTGATTGGATCATTCCAAGGAGGGTACCCGGATTAGACGGATCAATCGGATCACACGGATCACTTATTTAAAATAAATAAAAATAAATAAAAATAATGTATTTTTTAAAACGTTTCTGCCGTTAAGTAGCTATGCGCCTCGCCTTTGTTGTTCCATTTAGGCCTATCAATTCACGTTGATAAATCAAAGATTAAGACAGTTTGATCAGCAAAACTCACTTTATGAATGTAACAGTTCCTAAACTCATGCTGCGATCCGACCCACCTGGGTCTCCTCACTAAACATGCAACCACAACTCGAACAGCCTTTGGCAGCAGTGAAACGGCATGTTCCTGATTTTGCAATAAATAATGTGTGTGTTTGTATTTAAGACTAAAAGTCAAACATTTGGGAGCAGAAGTCTAGTTGAGCAGGGACAGGAGGCGAGCAGCAGATGACCACTCGCTTCCGCTGCCGAGTTGCCTTGCGACTCACACACTCGTGGCAAAAACGAAACTTAAGCGATTGATCCGATCCGTAGGGGATTCGCTGCTACCAACAACTCAGTCAGGATTCGTCTCACCGAGTCGCCGAGGGTGCCGCTGCTGAGTGACTCGGACGAGGGGAGTGGCAGCAGTGGCTTTAAAGACTGTAGCCTACGCTGTAACGCAGTGAGTGATCGAGTCACGTCTGTAGACTATACTTTCCCTAAGAGTAGCCTACAGACTGAGATGTTAAAGCGTTGGCAGAGCACTATTAACATTAAAATGTAGACCTCAACAGAGTCAGAAGCACACGCATAGGGAGCGGGGATCCGCGACTCAAACACTCAATTGGCCACAACATAGGCTGGACCAAACAGGCTCGATGAATGACGAGGCGGGAGTTGGTTCAGTTTTACTCAGTGAGTGTTCGTGACTGAACAGCATACTAGGGAGATTAGAGAATGGCTGTTGTAGGCTAGTCAACTAAAGAGGATATATTCCGGTTTCACAATTTCTCGCGCTGTAACTGCCATTTTGTTGACATATTAATGAAATGCTGTCTGACCCGCCTTTGGCGGATCAATGCACGACAGCCATCCGGTCTGTTCGGATGAGGTCTTTACCCGGCTCTCCAACCGGATCCTCCGGGTTTTTTATCATCTCTAATTATCACTGCTGGTATTGTACAGCCATGTTTACTTTATGTGTCACTGCATATATATAAAGTGCACATGCACTATAAAGTGACTTGTATCAGACTGCTAAGCCAACTTCCTCAGAGAGACAGGCAAGGACCATCTCCAGTCATCCATCTCAGGGGAGGCGGCTTCAGGCAGACACTCAAAGGCTGTGTTGTGTTGTGTTGTGTTGTGTTGTGTTGTGTTGTGTTGTGTTGTGTTGTGTTGTGTTGTGTTGTGTTGTGTTGTGTTGTGTTGTGCTGACTTGTGTTGTGTTGTGCTGACTTGTGTTGTGTTGTGTTGTGTTGTGTTGTGTTGTGTTGTGTTGTGTTGTGTTGTGTTGTGTTGTGCTGACTTGTGTTGTGTTGTGTTGTGTTGTGTTGTGTTGTGTTGTGTTGTGTTGTGTTGTGTTGTGTTGTGTTGTGTTGTGTTGTGTTGTGCTGACTTGTGTTGTGTTGTGCTGACTTGTGTTGTGTTGTGTTGTAGTGTGGTGTGTTGTGTTGTGCTGACTTGTGTTGTGTTGTGTTGTGTTGTGTTGTGTTGTGTTGTGTTGTGTTGTGTTGTGTTGTGTTGTGTTGTGTTGTGTTGTGTGTTTGTGTGTGTTGTGTTGTGTTGTGTTGTGTTGTGTTGTGTTGTGTTGTGTTGTGTTGTGCTGACTTGTGTTGTGCTGACTTGTGTTGTATTGTGTTGGATCAATGTCTCAAAGGACTCAGTACAAAGCATTGTTTACATTGTTTACTGTAACCTACATAGACCGTGTCAATTTTGCACGTGGGATTTGCCTTAGCCAGCCTATTCATTTATTATTTTGGTTTTTTTGTTTATTAGTTTATCCTTCTGTATAATTAAAGGCTGAGCTGTGGTACTGTGGTACGAGCACAGCCACAGAGCTGCAGAGTCAGGCTGACACACACACACACACACACACAGAGAGAGAGAGAGAGAGAGAGAGAGAGAGAGAGAGAGAGAGAGAGAGAGAGAGAGAGAGAGAGAGAGAGAGAGAGAGAGTAAGTAAACGAGAACTAATTAGGTTTATCGTGGCCAAAGACATCAAGTCTACGGCCCCATCCTTTCCATCTTCAGTGATAGCCAGCAAATGGATATTGGGCTTCTCTAGAGTCGCTCTAATAAGCTAAAGAGGAAAGTTTACTCAGGGTACCGAAAATCATTAGACAGGAAAGGCCACAGTAATGGTGTACTGAGGGTCCGGTGAGACTGTTTGTTCCAATGGAGACACCTCGGACGTGTCAATATGAAGATGTAGCACTTGTCCGATTCCTACATGATGTAAAGTTTGTTAGTCATTGAAATCCAATCACAGATAGCCTAACATTATGGTCCTCATCTCACTTTCAAATGGTGCTACTTCCCAATAATATAATGGCATGAATACCACAATCACACCACTATACTTTGTTTATTTATTTCATTTAACACTAATGTTTGCAAAAGTCCATCAACTCATGAGCCATATGCACAGTATAATGTATCATTGGGCCTCTGACTGATTTTAAAATGGTCCTAATTCTATATGGCATGGATTCCAAATAAATGGTGGACATTTCATTCTTTTATGTGTTAATTGTTAACACTAAGTGTCAAATGTTTTAAAAATCATTTCAATGTTTCGCATATGCCATGTGAACATAACTTTTGAATGTACTTGCCAAGGAGGTTAACTGTGATGTGCCTGCTTGATTTTTGA
>NW_026945099.1:0-7085 GCF_034702125.1 Engraulis encrasicolus | reverse complement strand
TCTGTTTCAAACATTCACTCAAACTATTTTCGAAATTTTAAAATAGAGAAAAATTAGAATGCAGTATAAATAAAAAACCCACGTAGTTTTTGTTTTTCCCTCTAAAATGGAATAAAATATAATTGGGTAGTTGTCTTTTATTTCAGTTTTTTTGATATTGGCCCCAGTGTAAATAAAGTCCAGGGAAATAATATCCCGTTTGATTTAAAAAGTATTTTTTTTAAAAAATTTTGAAAAAAACCCCGTAAAAAACTACTTAACTTCTGTTAAAACAGTAAAAAAACTAAAAATAAAAACTTAATTTGAAAAACGCTTATTTTTGGATGATTTGAATTTCCTTTGCAAACATTCCAAACTGTTTTTGTAATTCTAGAGATCAACTACGATGGTGAAACTTAAATCTGCCAACTGGGGGGCCCGCGACAGCGTACCGGACATTACCCCCTTTGGGGCCCATTCGGATGGGGGGGGGCTTAAAGCCCCGCTATTGCAGAGCACGTCTCCCTGTGTTATGGTTGTTTTGTTCCTCCTTGCCCGTCCCCCGTTTAGAGGTAGAAATACGTCAGCAAATTGCATTTTTTTTTAGCTTGGGATTTGAAGGGCTTTTTGATAATAACACAATGTGAGCCCTAAACAAGCCCAAAACCACAAAAACCATTTTGGACCATGGCCATAAAACCGTTTCCAAAACCTCACTGATCACTTTTGCTTCATTGAAATGCCGGGGCTAAGAAAAACAAAAAAGCAAAACGGTAGGCAAAAAAAAACCCGAAATGGAGAGATGGGGACATGAAATCAACGGCGGAGTTCGGCCCATTTTGAGTGGCCCGATGTCGTTGCTTTGTTAGCCCTATCAAGAAACCCTGTCTGTTTTTGTCGGAGCACAAAAACAAAAATTTGAACCATCGTATGGTGAGCCCAAACAGACCTAACAACTTTTGTGCCTAAAAAAGTGTCCCCCGTATGCAGCATAAAAGAGGTGATTTTACATTTGGCGACGACTTTCCGTCTTTAAAACTGGCGCTCCCGTTTCCCCCATTGAGGTTATTACCTGATCTACATTCGTTCCCACAAAAAACGGGGTAGCCCAACTTAATACTTTTACAGCCTATAATCTGGTCCCTAAATAGTGGGTTGAAGAGGGGGGTATTATTGGTGCACGTTTTTTTTTTGCGAAGCAGATAATTGCTTCAGTGTAGCTCATTGATGTTGATCCCTCCCTCGTTTTAGGCACAAGTGGAAAGAGTCACCCAAATTTGGGCCACGTAACATTGGGTAGGTATTTGATTAACACAAGGTGACCCCCTAAACAAGCCCGCCAGTCGAGGGTTTTGTTTTTTTTTCTTTTTCTGTCCCATTCACCGTCTCAATTCGCCCAAAACTTTATGGCTAAGTGATGTCTGTTAATTATTTTGCATACCTATTCAAGTCAGGAAGGGATACCCTCAGGATACCCTGGGACTAATGGGGTTAAATTTCGTTTTTTTTTTGTATTGGTGTTTTTAAACTTTTCACCCTTTCAATGGGGTTTTGTCCGATCGGGGGTTTCCCTTTTAATGGGGATGTGATGCACACATGAAATACATTGTTCACCAGGTGTGGCTAATCATATGTGATTGGACTGAAAATTCGTTGCTTCGGTGGAGATGCGAACCAACAGTAGGCTATGACGGGGGAATATGATCCTTTGGAGGTGGAAAACCTGTGCGCCACGACATGTACAAAGGATGTGCAGCCCCGGACTGCACTGCATGCTGTAACCCCCCCACCCCCCAAGAAAAACTTATGTTTAAAAATTAAAAACCGTTTAATTTTTTACCCTTTTGGCAAAAGTTTTCGAGCAAAAAGCCCAGGTGACGAAACACGAAAGTAAAAGCAAGGTTTCACAAATAACTGAATAAAGTTTTCTTTAAAAAAAAAACCCCACAGCATTTCTATGAAAATGTGTGGGGCCCCTGCCTATGCCTATCCAGTGCAGTATAAAAACAATGGAAAGAGGGGAGGACGGAGAGAGGGAGAGCGATTACCGTATCTCTGTGGTGGGGGTGTGTGTGGGTGTGTGTGTGTGTGTGTGTTGTGTGTTTTGTGTGTGTGTGTTGGGGTGTGTGTGTGTGGTGTGTGTGTGTGTGTGTGTGTGTGTGTGTGTGTTTGGTGTGTGTGTGTGGTGTGTGTGTTGGGGGGAAATTTTTGAATGAAAAAAACCCCTCCCCCATTTTCACATCAGATTTGGGGGTCTACAATCAATTGTTTCCCGATTTTTTGCGCCCAGTCAGAAGTTCATAAAGCCTCGGTAGCCTATAGGCCAATACCCAAAATCCCCCGAAATTTTGCATTCCCTGAGTTATAGCTAAAACAAATTTATTTGGGCCTAATTATTTGCTTACTTTATTAGCCTTTTTAGGCCTTTTCGTTTTTTAGGCTTTAACGTGGGCCTATTTTACAAAAAATCGAAAGAAGGGGAAAAACCGACAGAAAGTTTTAGGTTATGATCGAGCCCAAACAGCAAATCGAACATCCTTTTTAAAAAACCCCAAATGAGGGCAAACATCTTCTTGGCACTTTGAGTAACCGGCCATGCCATGAATTAACATGGGCCCCCCACTAAAATACTGAAGACTCAAAATTTTTGGATCTTCAGGGGTTCCGTGGTCCCGGGGGGAGGGTGGTGATGGCCCCCCTTGGTTTTTTTTTCCCACCCCCTGCTGCACGCGGGCCCCAGGGGGTCGGGAAAATTCACCCAAGAATGACTGAGTGCGGCTAAATTGCTGTTGCATATTAGTATTATTTACACATCACGTCAAATCCAAATTATAGTCTCTTTCAGTTGCCATGCCCCAAATTAAAGCCCCTGTAAAGGTGCACTAATTAAACATAGGGAGTCGGCTTAGTTAGCCAAAGCTATAAAAAAGTAGCCTATTTTTTGTAATTTCCATTATTAGGGGTATGTTTACGTAATGATTTGTTGGCTACGACGGTGCTCAAGACAAATTGGAAAAATAGTCATCTAAGGCTCCATTTTATTTTGATCCTGTTTAAAATCAAAAGGGGGAGAGGGACGGTTGGGAAAAAGGGTGTTTTCTTGTCCCCAAGTGTCTAAGACACTAAAAACCCTTTTGCCTGTAAACCTGACAACTTTTACTTTTCTACTTTCGGATATGTTAAAGTTTTTTGAGTAAATGCAGGGTTTTTATTCGTCCCGTTTCTGGTCCCGCTCTCCCCCACTGCCTAAATGTTAAGTTTTAAAACGTCCTCTCCAAACGTGGTGTGTGTTGTGTGTGTGTGTGTGGTGTGTGTGGTGTTGTGTGTGTGTGTGTGGTGTGTGTGGGCGAGGGGGAGGGGGAGGGGGAGGAGGAGGGAAGGGGGCGCTTAATTTCCCCCCAAAAGAGCAAGGCGATGTCCCAAAAATTAAAAATGCATTTTTTATTAAATGACATCAGGGATGTATTTTGTTAAAAACAACGCCCACCGATTGGTTCTATTGCTCGGAAAACACAGAAGGGTAGGCATTTTTTAATGGGGTTTCGGGCGAGGTCTCAACTGTGGGCACAGTCGCCAGGGGCTATTATGGAAAAAAAACTATCACGTTGGCAAACATTAAAGTAGTTTTTAACCTGCATATGATGAACCCCGTTTTCTTGTTTGAAAAAACACATTCCCGGTGCGCAAGGTGATGCTGATGACCCAGATTAAAATCGATGAGGAATCCATGTTATGAGGACATGCATGGCCCTATATTTCCCCCATTATTTCCCCCCCTCTCTCTCTCTCTCTCCCCAAAACCCGTTGTATTGGATCACTTTTAAAAAACCCCTGGCCTTTAATGCAGCACCATTTTCGTGAGCCCTGCCGTGTGCGAGGTGAGCAACTTACCCCCAAGTTAACCAGACTAGCGAGTGCAGTTTGTAAACCGTGGAATAAGTGCGCGTTACCGCGTGCCCCTTAATTTTGGAAGGGTGTCATTTGGACGCCCTTGGGAATAAGCCACGGCACCAAGCTTTCCGTTCCCCCCTGCAATGGGGGACCCTGGCACCGTCCCCCGCCTCCTTCGGAAGGATGACTGTGGGGGGTCCAAGGAAATTTGGAATTTGGATTTATAGATTTGGGGTGCCCCGGGGGTTTTAGAAATTTGAGTTTAATAAAATATTTTAAAACTCTTTTGTTCTTGGGTATTTTTTTTAAAATACTTGGGGGATTTGGTTACAAAGGGTTTTGTGGAAAAAAATGCGCACTTTCCACCTGCGACAAAAACCGAAGTTGGTTAATTTTAAACCCTTAACTGTCAAAAACCCCCGGGGGGGGGTTTAGATTCTACAACCATTCCCCCTTAATCTGCAAATAAAACCATATTGTTTTCGAATTAAATAACTGATTTTCACCCCATTTAAAAGCTTGTTTTTTTCACGAAAAAGCACAAATAAATCATCCACAGAATCAATATAGTATTTTCTATATTATCTAAATTATCCTGTCTGATGCTGGTCAAAATACCTCCGGCATATCCCTTTTCCCTTGTTGAGCTTCATCAACATCGCCATTGTGTGTACCCTTATCAATGAGTTCACGCTGTTTGTTGGGTCTCAAAATGTTCACAAGAGTCCAAAGAAATAAAATATAAACACTATTTTATTCAAAAAAACATTTTACAAGTATATACAACGCCTCATACAAAGAAAAACGCCGTGGGCAAAGCCAGCGCGTTGCGGAGTTTATCTGTAGCAAATCCCGTATTGTTGTTTTGATTGCTTATTGTCGGCAGATTCACGACCGGCAATGAGTCCCCTAAGATTTTTCCCGGTTGCATAATCTAACCAGTATGTAAATACGACCAATACGTCTTGATTTATGAGCCACCAATGAATGCTACACTATAATTTGGTCTGGCTGCGCCTCTTTCAGGAATAAGGAACACTGGGACTGTGGTGAACATGGAAAAGATTCAGCACATATGTCGGCAATTTCCAAAAGCATTTCAACATGTCGATGCTATGCTATTTCAATCCAGCAACTCTTATTGTTGCCCATTCACTTTTCAATCCGACATCCGGTTAGCTTGTCAAACGCTTGCATACAAGCAAATTTTTTTGATGCGGAGCCATCCTAATAAAGATATATGTCAATATACCACTTTTGTGTGTGCATTTATTTGTCATGAACACTCGATGGTTGTCAGAATTGAAATCAATTTACAGACCAGCGACCAGACATTTCATTACGGTCGTGTCAACTTGCAACTTTAGCATTTTCAGCATTTCCGGTCTAGATGTAAACAAAACTACGTGCGTGTGTGGCGTTATTCTTGAAGATTCTAAATGGAACTGAGCAAAACGCCCTGGACATCTCTCTACATAAAACATTGCAGAAAGAGTGTCCTTCATGCTGACAAAGCCAAATTTTACACATTGCTTCCTAAGACCTGGTGCAAGTGTTCAGTTGTGTTTCCAAGGGATAATAACTGTAACAGTGGATTACATTCACATTTGTTTACATATGTTTTTTTGTGCGTGGAAGAAAAAAAAAAGTTTACGTCTATGTGTTATTTTGACAGTAAATAAGATAGCTATTCTGACTATTTAGTGACATTGCACAGAGTCTCCAGCTTTCTAAAAAGACCAAGCATGTTAGTTTAGGACAAAGTGAGGAGGAATAGTAACTCCTGGAGTCGGCGCAGTGCAAACATGCTAAAATTCTCTAGAATTCTACTGAGGATGAAGTGGTTAATTTGAGCACGAAAACAGCAATATCAGTCGCTTGCTAATTTTTGCCAATGTGACAACATTAAATTCATTAGGGAAGTGTAGGTTAGGTTATCGCCCCAGCTGTTGGCGATGTGAGATAAATAGCCAACGCTTACACGCTCAAACGAAGCGCTGTTAGGTTACTGCGGTGAGGTGTATTGCACTCTCAGTAATTTTTACCAAACGAAAAGTATCAACATCCAGACAACAAGTCTGAAGTTGCAATATTAGACGTTTCAAATCTTGCGATGCGATAATCGGTATGGCTTCTGGCTACACTCAATTTACATTTTGTCAGAGCTTGCACATTAATGCAAATTCATCCGCTCATCATTTTTAAAAAAAAGAACATTTCATTTACATTATTTTAGGCTATTCTTTTTATGACTCTTTTATGACTCTTCCTACTTCCTGGAGGTGCAATTTATAGGCATGTTGTTATCCGCTGAATCGGTGCGTGCTGGTGAATATGAGCATATATTAATATGCCGTCAAGCATCGTCTAAAACATTCCAAGCGCTCCCAAGTGCCACCCGGCGGTTGTTTGGGTACACTGCAGCTAGGCCCGGTACGTACCGAGGTGGATGACGTGGCATTACCTCGGTAAAGGGTGTGCATTGTAGGGGGACCGGACTGTACGAGTACGCAGTTTAAATGATACACTAATATAGCTCGTGTCTTTCTCTCGACAATATGAATCATTAAGTATCTATATTGTATTTCATATTCATGCACAATCTAGTAAAGCCCTCTACATGCAAACTAACTTTGCAAAACTCCAAACACAACTAGATGAACTACAGCCCACGCTAGTTAAGTATTTCACATACAAACTAAAGTTGCAAAACTATACCGTTTTGGGAGCTTTGCATTTCTGTTTCAAACATTCATTCAAACTATATTCGTAATTACACAAATTGCAAATATGAATGCAGTATAAATAACAAACACATGTAGTTTTTGTCTTTCTCTCTAAAATAGGAATCAAATATAATTGTGTATATTGTCTTTTATTTCATGACTATGAGATATTGGTCCCCAGTGTAAATAAACGTCCAGGAGATAATAACTCATCCTCCATGTATTGACATTCACAAGTATACATGGCAAAAGTTTGCAAAACTCCGTAAGCAACTACATGAACTTCTGTCTAAACTAGTAAAGAACTGAAAATACAAACTTAAGTTGCAAAACGCTATAGTTTTGGAAGATTTGAATTTCTGTTGCAAACATTCGCTAACACTGTATTTGTAATTCTACAGACTGCAACTACGAGTACGCAGTTTAATGACACACTAATATAGCTGTGTCTTTCTCTCAACAATATGAATCATTAAGTATCTATATTGT
>NW_026945098.1:81259-99869 GCF_034702125.1 Engraulis encrasicolus | reverse complement strand
TAAATAAGCACCTTTTCAAAAACCCCTCCCTAGACTACAGTGGAACATACTTCAACACTGCCCCAAAAGGCCCCATGTGAAAGAGGCCTCCGTGTTCCCCTTTTCCCCGGGGTGTATGGACTATTTTAAGGCAAATTCTTACGCCCCCCAAAAAAAAGCTTTCAAATGTGAGGGCACCTTGTACTTGCGGGGTTTATTTTCAATCTGTACATTTTTTTTGTAACTGTGTGGGTTTTTTTTTTGCCATGTGGGGGGGGAAAACGTATGTGAAATTATTAAAATGTATGTGTAGAAATGTTTGAGTTGGGCGGAAGTGGTACGGCTTGTGCCATGCTTTCCCAATTCTTTGTTGGGAGCTGCGGCAACGGTGTAAAAACTTTTTTCACGTGGAATTTTTTTGAGCCGGGTTTTCCGTGGGGGGGGGGTCACAGGGTGAGACCCAACAAAAATGGGCTTATTCCCAAAGCCCATCGTTTAAAGTGGGCGTTTATCCAGGCAGTAGGTGGCGAAAATGATATTCCCCTTTAAAACATCCCTTGCAAGCCCCAAATGAATACGACTCCGGACGTTAAGTTTATTGGCGCGAAATATTTTACTCTGTAAGTTAATACAGAAACTATTTTCATCTATAATTTTCTATACCTACTTTTCCACGATTGCTTCCCTTGACCCCACAGTCCCCAGAAAATACCATGCACTCATTGATGAATATTGGACCTATGACAAAAAGCGTGCCCACAAATTGCATTACTTAACTAGTTTTCTTTTTTTCCCTTTTGGGTAACAATTATATAAAAATTATTTTCTCTGTAACATAACTTTAAAATGAACAAAAGTGAAGCTGCTATTGGCAGGCAGTAGCCTTTTAAACAGTCTCACCCTTGCAATGAGTATGACGAAGAGGAGAATATGCTACATATGATTTTAAGAAGAACCCCCCCCCACCCCCATGTTAATAAGAGCCCAAATAAAAGGCGACACCATGTGTTTTAGTTCACCTTTATTTTGGAATCGCCAGATGCCATTTTAAAATAATCTGAAATTAACTTAGGCCTACAGTATAAAGTAATGAGCCATTGTATATTAACAAAAACATGCATTCCTCCCTTAGACTCGATGCCATACTTGAATAAAATAAACCATTTTGTTAAAAACTGGGTGCCATGAGTAAGGGAAGCTCTTCCACATACCCATATGTCATTGTAATGGGGACAAACGTTAGTGTTACATTTCAAAAAAAACATCTTCGATTTATCTCCAAATAACATTCACAAGGTTTTGCAACATCAGCAGACAACTAGGCAAAACAGACACTGATCCTTTTGGGGATAGTATTTTGGCTTAGACCTATGTTAAGAAGTGTTTTTAATGCACATTCAAAGTACGCCCCTATTTAGAATAGCTCGCAATATCTCAGAAAGAGCTGAGTCATAAAAAAATGCCAGCATCAGGGTAATGACAAGTCATAGGAGTCGCAGATGGTTTACAAACAGCATATTGAACATTGGCCCAGAAGCTATCTTTTTAAGAGGGCAACTTGGTTTGAGTAATACCAGTGCCACTTTGATGTTATGGCTTTAAATTTGCTCAGATATTCACCAGACATAACCCTCCATTCATTTGCATTTTTTTCTTTTTTCGTGGTGAGTTAGAATGTCCGTTACACAATAGCTCTCCTCAAAACGGAGGTATGGAAATCTATAGGGACTTAAATGAAGAGGGTAGTGTGGGTGACCAGATTAAAAAAAAAATAAAAACATAAAAAAACTGCTCAGGCACCAATGCATCCAGGATATCTGGACTTCTATAATCCCTCAACAGCAATTGACCCACGGCCAATTGACTTCAATGGTGCGATTCACCTTCCATTCTCGACTCACCCACAGGCTGGACACACTGCCATCCTATAAGCAGAGAGAGTGTGGGGCAGATATATCACTAATAGTAGCTACATTTCTGTCCTGATGCTTCTGCCAGAGATGGAAATCTAGCAAAGTAAACTGTGCAGAGGGTGTCAGTAACACATGGAAGAACTCATGAATGTGATGTATTTAGATATGTCGATGGGGTCTTATTATGCAGTTTTTGTGGTTGTAGTTGTTTTGAAAGGAGTTTCACACGAAGTGCAGATTTTGCAAGAGGTGTTGGTTGGCCCATGAAATGGGTCCTAGGATGGTGCACACCCTTCTACCGACTCTCCTCCCCTGATGTGATGTGTTGGACCATGATGGAAAGGTAATCTACAGTTTGGCCCAAAGAGAGAAGAATTAGAGGAGGGGAGGTGCATGTGTGTGTGTAGTGTGTGTGTGTAGTGTGTGTGTGGTGTGTGGGTTGGGGTTGTGTGTGTGTGTGTTGTGTGTGTGTGACTCGTGTGTAGTGTGTGTGTTTGTGTGTGTGTGTGTGTGTGTGTGTGTTGTCTATTAACCCATTTTAGCCTGATGCTGTCATACACAGATGCCTATTGTCCCAAGGCGCCTGAAGTGACTATGTGGTGCATATCCACTATGCAGAATGTTCCTCATTTCTAATGCAAGATGATGGTCTTGGGCTATTAAATGCAACTAATATAACCAATTTTTATGTGCTCCTGAGGCTGAAGCAAGTTAGGTTTTTACCGCCCCCAAAAGGTAGATGGTTTCACTCTCCCAGCCAGCTGGTTTGGTGTGTAGGGCGAGTAAATATACCAGTGCTCTCTCCTCCATCCTCACAGGGAACTGAGGTTACCCACGAATGGTACCTTCCCGCCACACTGCAATCATTATGTCCCTTGGGGATGCCAATGTAGGCTGCACCCTTGCACAGGTGAGCATAAAAATGCAATTTTGTTTCGGGTGCAGTGCTCTACTTCTATGGGCAGTCATGGGTGAGCGGTGTAGGGCGTCTCACAGTAACTTGCGCATCCCAAGATGTAACTTGCCGGTTACGACTCCGACCCCGCCAGGTTGGTTGGGAGGGAGTACTCAACCAGTGCTTTTTCCCCATTCCTTACTCATGAGTGGACTGGGTACCCTTGAGCCTGTGAGTACCGTCCCACCGCACTGGCTCCCCATGGTGGCGATCATGAGGGGCTGCCCCCCTTGCCAGCGGGTGAGCGCATAAATGCAATTTCGCAAGTGTGCAAGTTGTTCACTTGTGTGCGGGGTGGAGTGCTGTGTCACAATGACAATGGGAGACATGTTGAGTTTTCTCCCATTGGGCATTTCACTTTTCTTCCAACTACTTGTGTGCTGTGTCACAATGGCAGAGTTGGGCTGTCACTGATATACACCTAGAGATTTTTTCCCTTGAGTCCAATGTATTTTAAACAGATGAAATTTGAACATTCCAAGTCAAATATTCTACATGGAATTTAGTAGGACCTCTGGTGTCATATTTCCCCAAGGGACTGGTAGCATCGCATCTGCTGTGCTGATGCTGAAGTCAAAGGTAATTCATAAGCATACTGGTTGTGTTTTCCTTGCCCATTCCCAAAATTGATGGCCTGCTAATTTATTCAGATGTGTTCTACAACTTTTTGATGAAAACTTCCATTTTACATTTGATACCAAAAACTAGGCTTACTTGTTGTGGCTGTGTGGATTTTTGATTGGGCAGGGTATCCCTCACTTACCAATTAGCTTTGTTTTCCTCTTGTATACCGCATCAGTCTGAACCTGGACTTGGGACACCTGTTGCAACTTTCACATATCGTGAATCTGAAGGGCAAAGTGTAGAAGCTGGCAATAAAGACAGGAATAAGTCGGTCTCAGTATCAGCTGTGCAACTACAATTTCACAATGCTAATATGTTTGGATTAGTTGGAATTATGGTCTCCATCACAATTGTAATATTATGGTTTATCATTTAGGGCATATTCAAACTTTCACAACGCCATATTAGTTACATTTAGCTAAGCTAGTGTTCCTCCATCTTGGTAAAGGATCATGTACAAGTGCTGTAGGTCATGTACCAGCAGGGAAGTGGGCAACTTTCATTATAAAGGTGGGCGAACCATTTTTTAAATTACCACAATCAGTGGGGCACATCACCACGACTATGAGAGAATTTACAAAAAAGGATACTTCACTTATTCTTTATTTTTACAGGTGGCTTACACTGATGATTTATAGGAGGGGTTAAAAAACTGTCCTTTTTCTTTTTTTTAACGTGAGTAAGTTGGGACTGCATGTGGCGCGAGGCCTCAGTTGCCCATCCCTGCTGTACAGTTTTCATTATCGAAAAGGGCTTCATAGTATTTCAAAATATTGGTCTATATTAAAAAAGACTGGTGAATAATAGGTACAGTGCAGCATAAACAGGGTTGAGGGGGTGGTTTCTTTTAAATTTCGTTATTTGTTCCTACCGAGTAGTATTGCCAATTTGTCTGTGTGACACGTTCATGCTGCCTCACTCCACAGCATCGCTCCTTCCCACAAAGCGCAGGGGCCGAAAAAAACACCCTGAAACATCACTAAATGTATTCCAGTTTTCGTCCAAGTCAAGATATAGACTAGAAAATGAGCGACGCCCTCACAATCATGTCTGCAATGTGTAGTGGACCCCCATTTTCGTCTTTTTGTTATTCCCTTAATCTCACTCTGTCTTTTTGTTGTCCTGTCAGAAGTTGTCTTTTAGTTTAATTATGCGGTTTGCACGTTTTCGCCAATGAGAGGGCAGTATAGGACCAGAATGAGTGCAGAGTGACCCTCTCTGGTGCAGTAGGCCTGTGACTTCGGTCACATTAAAGAACGAAAGCGATGGAAGTGACACTGGCTTATGTTTTGGTACTGGAAAGTAGGCTCGAGACATTGTCTCATTGGCCTCATAATTTTGGAGGACACCCCAACCGGAAGGTAGAACATAACCCAAGAGAAGTCACATTTTGGGTGCTTTTTTTTGTTTGGAGTGTGCATATGAAGAAATGTGTAAAATGATTTAGACTTAGCTATTTCAGATCACCTTCTGGGCCCAAGAATCCATTTTTATGTATGGGGCCATCGCCATATGAGATTGAGGAAAAAACATATTATTTGGGGTTTTGTTCTAATCCCGGTTGGGGGTTTATATCGAAAAACGACAGGGCTTTTTGGGCCATTGGTCATAGCTAAAAGCTCAGCTGTGTCAGCAAGTACTCACGTTTATGCTGAGGGAGAAATGTAAATAAACAACGAACTCAGACAAAACGCTACAGCACTTGAGGACCTTTATTCATTAAGTGTGCAACATAAGCATTCACGCAATAATGCACACAGGTCACATTTAGATTTTATTAGGAGTATTTTGTTATGGATCTTTCTGTAGTGATAGACTTACCATTTCTTGTTATGGCAGATTGGCCTATTCTCCAAGAGTAGCTGATGTCCCTGTCTGTTGATTGATTTTGACGACGGCAAAGATGTTTCGGGCTGTGTTTGCGGTTTCAAACCTAACGTGGTGAAATGACAAGGGATTTTATGTAACCAAAATGTTCTATTTCATTATGAATATGATCTATGTATGTTAACATCCATGTAAACTGATATAGCGTTAAGAAGTTCCCAGAGCTCTACGATAGCTGGCATGGTTGGCAACGCATAAGACCAAAGAAAGCAAAATTGTCCCAAGAAAAAAATTATTGTTTTTTTTTTTTGTTGTTTTCCAAACCAATTCCATCCCAAACATTTTTCCTTCGTGAAATAAAAACAAATGGCCATATCCATATCAAACCTCCAGTAGGCAGCTAGTCTCGTCAGGGTCGGCCTTACCATAGACCAATCTGTGGCCCGTAAATTTTACTATTCTCAAAACGTCATCACCTTATAGAAGCATGGCACAACTCACAGAAGGTTTATTTTTTCATAATATAACATACGATATCTCGGCACGTTTGCGCTTAGTTATCTGAACACTGATTGTTTTCGTATACATAGACCATATGCCCGAAATAGTGATGAGCTAGCTGCCTTTTTGGTTATGTGCTAGTAGGGTCAAGTCATCTCATCCAAACTAGCACAGTAAGGTGGGAGAATTACGCTTCAAATGACGGGAAAGACTCCAAAACTTTAGGTAATATTAAATTGTTAGATTGTACCGTATACAAGGTTAGTTATGAGGGTTAAATAGTTTTCTTACATAGATATTTTTTATATCCCAGTTACGTACCTTATCTTCATGCATCGAATCAGGCCATCCTGTTTCATTGGGAACGACATGAATGAAAAAATCCGGTACAGGGAGCGGAGCAGTTAACCACTGCCCTTTTGATTTACAGTGTTACTGGGCAACGCAGCTAGGATCCACCAAAGCGACAGTTATGGCAGAAAGCGACAGATAAGGCGGCCGACAGTTTCTTTCCCGGGATTCACTAGTTCGAGCCCTTTCTTGACTTTCCGCTTAGTCATACGTCCTTAAACCCTAATCTTACCACCTAAACCTTAACCCTAATAACCTAACCCTAAACCCTTAAATCGCTTGATTTGAATATGTTTTGATGACCAAGTGAAGTCACGATCGAGCGGCGTCAAACTAGTGAAAGCGTCCCGACTAGTTCCATCGGAAGTCCTCGCGAAACACTGATTGGTCTGGCAGTAGACGAGAGTTTTGATTGGCTCTCGCCATATGTCCCTCACCCCCTCGTGTAATACCCACGGTCTCAAAATTCGTACATACTGTGGGAAAAGTTTCACAGCCGTCGTGCTCGCAGACTCCCAGAACAGGAAGAAGTTGGTAAAGACATGGCACAAGCCGTAACGCACTTCTCTTGCACACAACTTCAAACAATCATTTTCTACCACATACTCATTTTAAGATATTTTACACATACGTTTTTCCCCAACAGCACAATGTGCAAAAAAACCCCACACAGTTACAAAAATAACAAACTGTTTCAGATGTGAAACTACCCTTGCAAGTACAAGGTGCAGCTTGCACAGTTGAAATGCGTTTATATGTGGAGCTTGTAAGATCTTATGACCTTAAAATAGCTCCATTACCGGTGGCTCTCTAGCTTGTGAGCCTCTGACTAATGTACACCTAATAGGGCCAGTGACCCAGAGGTTTATTCAGCCTGCCCTGTGGTATGGATTTGACTGTGCATGTTGCTGAATGCTACTGCCTGACAATATCCTTATCTTTTTATCCTTAATCCTAATCCACTATATAATATAATTACCATTTTATTACATTCTGTCATAATGGTCGTATGGGATTGCGAGTCAGAGACTTGTTGAAGTTTACAGTTATCGTTTTGTAACCACGAGTACTAGATAGCTTATTTTTTACACTACATTTCATGGACCCTGTATTAATCCATCCACCCTTTTTTATACCATATTGACGATTTACTCACTTCAGTGGTGAAAGTTATAAGACGCATTGTCTGAGTTCACTTCTGTCCAGTCTAAGTCTGTGTGCCACGTGACTGTAGTATCTGGAAAAGCCCAGTGGCAATAAGTCATCCCCACCACAAAGGAATGCCAGAGGCACAAGCAGGCAGGGCAGGCAGGCAGGCAAGGAAGGCTGACTGAGTTAGGGCACCTGGCTACTTTTTTAGCCAGCGTCAAAACGGTCTCCTTCAGCATGCACACATTAAAAGCTCAGACGAGGGCTTCTTTATACTCTCTCTCTCTCTCTCTCTCTACTCTCTCTCTCTCTCTCTCTCTCTCTCTCTCTTCCTCTCTCTCTCTCTCATATCTGTGTCGCCTGTCTCTGCCACCCTCCCGCTCACACACACACAGACACACGCTTACCCACACAGCCACACAGATCTCACAGACTCACACACACACACACCACACACACACACACATCACACAACACACTACACACAACACACACACACTACCAACACCAACACACCACACCACACACACACACAACACTAATACAAACAACACACCGCCACCTCTTCTTAACCTCAGTCTTCTTGCCGCTCACACGCACACTCGTGCAATGAGAATAACATACACAAACAATGGCGCCACACACGCACCCTGCACACACTTGGCAGCATGCTGCACGATGCTATGCACATGCACACATGCACAAACACATACATGCATAACGACCTGCAATACACACACACACCAACACTACACACACACACACACACACACAACACACACAACCACTACACAAACACACACACAACCCACCCACACAACAAACACACACACACACAACACACACACCAGACATTCATGACCCCCCTCACTCCTGTATACACGTATCCATCTCACCTCAACCACTCACACCGAACAACACAGCTACTCATAAAATCCCCGTCATTACCCAGTGAAGGAACCGGGGCCCAAGCGGAGCAGACACAAGACAGCTGGTTGTGTGTGTGTGTGCTGTGTGTGGTTGTGTGTGTGTGGTGTTGTGTGTGTGTGTGTGTGTGTGTGTGTGTGTGGGTGTGTGTGTTGTGTGGAGTGTGTGTGTGTTTGTGTAGAGGATGGGGTGGGGCACGTTGGTTATTTATTACCTCGTACAGAGGGAGGGGAGAGTGCTGCTGGGGTACAGCACTCGCCAAAAAACCACAGCGATGGCCTTTTCTCTATGACAGGCCTCTCTCTCTCTCTCTCTATAGCTAAGCACACTGTTCACCTTGCTTACAGACCTATATTACGGCAGGTCTGTGACATACTACTCGTAACAGGAAATTCCATTAGCTGTTTCCATTCTCGGCTTGTTCTCACTGGGAATTCTGTCGAAATGGACTCGGACCTGAGGAAACGATCAATCTGTTGTCCTGGATTTTGCCAAAAATTCATGTTAGGGTCTGTGATGGAGACTTTAAGGAAGTACTTTTCTTTAATGTGTCTACAAACACTACTATAAAGTCAATACTTTCCTTTTCCTGTTGGCCTGATTGGTTGTATTACTAAACAAAGAATGCCATCACCACTTTATGTTGCTCAGCCAAACTGCCCCACATGTTTGTGTCACAGTGATCTGTGTCCATTTTACTAGAATTCTGTGAGATCATGTTGGTATATTGTTCTATATCAGTAGGCCTATGACGTTAATAAATGTAGTGTCAAAAAATTCAACACTTATAGAGTAGGAGCAACCATGGTGAAACTGACTTAACTAAGTGTTTGTTTGTTCATAATTTCTGCTTACACAATATGCAACTGTGCATTTTATATGTGTGGACGCACATCTTAATTTCCTCAAAGGTAAATGAAATCTGGGACTTACTCTAACTCTTCCTTACTCTACCCCTACCTTGAAGAATATCAAGCATATTGTTGGTGGAGATTATACTATCACAAGGGCCTTCCATTTGTGTATTGTGTTGACTTACATTAGCGGTTGGCGTTATCACGCGTTGTCAGCTGGCTTTTGCCATTATAGGGGCACATAGTCTTTGAATGAATCAGAATCAGATCGTGGGCATGTAATATACCTGTGCTGTGATTGTCTTCATCATTTCTTCATCATATGTTTACGCTCATCCCTCCTTCCTCCTCCTCCCACCAAACCTGTTAGGAGGTGTCCTTAATGATAAATAATGTTGATTTATTGAGTGGCTATGGAGCAGCGGCAAGTGTGACTTTAAGACCTCAGTTTTAGCCGGCGGGGGCTTGCCACGTGTAACTGGAGCCCAGACCAGCGCACAGCTGGAAGAGTCGCCGAGGGAGAGCCAGCAGGGATAGGCTTGGGGGACGGGGGGGTTGGCTAAGCTCGCCAACGGATGACTCCATTCTGGAAATACACTTTCTCGCCTTATCCTCTATTGCTCTCTTCGAGAGGTTCAATGGAACTTCCTTTCTTTGCTTTCATCAACGGATTGGTGTGCTGTTCAGGGGTAGAAGAGGCGGAGATGGAGAAGGCGCTAGAAGAAATAATTCAGGAGCGTGTCGATACCAAACTCTATCTCACATTGCTTTCTTACCTTATTCCTATATCCCCCCTTACTCATATTCCAAATTATACCATTCAACTTACTCTACTCAATTTATTTCATCACAACCCAATCTTTTGACATTACTCTCACACATATATAGATATATATATATATGATATATCATATATGATATATTATATTATATTTATATATCTCTATATATATCTTATATCTTTCTATATTATATTTATTTAAGAATTTCGATATATATATTAACTACTTTTATATATTTCCAATCCAATACAATATTAAAAAACCCCCAACATATTCATCTTACCCCCCCCCAAACCTCATAATCTTACCCCCCCCCCCCCCCAACCCAACTCACCCCCACCACACACCCACACATACCCATACACAAAAAATCAATCTTTCATCCCCACTCCCCCCAATCATCTCAATTCTCCTAATACCCCCCTCACCACATAAACCTCCCTATCCCCACAAACCCCAATAAAACTTATAACACCTTTAAATAAAAAAAAAAAACATCTTCCTATCCCCCCTCCCCCCAACCCCACCACACCTCAAATCCCTCCCAATATTTTCTTTTTTTTTTTTTTCAAAATTTTTTCCCACTACACAATCTCATTTATCCTTAAAATTCACATCCAATCCCCAACCCCCACCCCCATCTTCAATCAATTCCATTCCCCAACCAACTAACCCATCCTCATTCCAAACCCCCCCCCCCCCCCCCCCCCCCTAATACCCCCCCTTACCTCCATATCCCAATTTCATACATCCTTTTTTATCCCCCCACAACCCCACCTCCCTATTCTTCCATCCCAACCCCCTCTCTCAAACAAACCAATTTAAATTTCCTAAACACCACAAACCCACACCCCCCCCCCACACCACAACTCTTTCTAAACCCCCCATACCCACCCACCCTATTAAACAAATAAAATAAAATATTCACACTACCCACCCCCACTCACTCTCCAACCCCTCCATCCCCATCCCCTCCCCCATCATAACTTCATCCATATCCCCCCTCATAACCTCCCCCACTCCTACCCAAACCCCTTTTTTTTTTTTTTTCCCCCCCCCCCCCATTTCCCCCAACCAAAACATATAAAATACTCACCAAACCACATCTTATCATACCAAATCACTCTTCATCATCTTAACCCCATCCTATCCAATTCTAATTCTCTTCACCCCACCTCATCTCCACCCCAATATAATCTCCCCCTCACAACCTATCCCCTACACAAAGTTTTATCACCATCATCACCATCCCCTTAATCCCCCTACAACACCCCTCCAATATACCATAATACTTACTATACTCACATTTAATAACTCCACCAAACCCTTAAATACAAAACCCATTAATCCCAAACCCCAAAAATCCTACATACCCCCCCACTAACCCCCAAAATCAAATCAAACCCTCCCACATCACTCCCCCCCCCCCTCTCTCATTACAAAAAACCATATCTCCCCATCCAACCCCAATAACCAACACCCCCTAATCCCCACAATATTAATCCAAATAAAATCTCACTTAACATAATCTCAAAAACTCAACAACAAATATCACCCCATAACATTTAACCAAAAACCACCTTACTATCCCCCCCCTACTCTCCTCATACCTCCCACCCACTCTCACCTCTTCCCCCCTCTCCCTTATAAAACCACAAAAAACCCCCCCCCTAACACCTCTAACCAACTCCCCACCCATCCCCCCCAAAATCACCCCCATACCTACCACCTTCTCCTCACCCCCTAATCCCCCCCCCAAAACTACCCCAACCCACAACCCACCCACCCCACCCTCAAACACCCCCAAAAACAATCAAATAAAATACCAATCTCCCCCTAAATAATTACCATCACCCTACACCCTATCCCTTCACCTCCACCAATATCCTCCTCCCCCAACCTTATAATCAATCCCTACTTTTTTCTCCCACCCCCCACACCAACATCACAAAAAAACCCCCACCCAAATACTTTCCTCCCCACCCCAAATCTAATCCACCATTCCCATTTACTCTTTATAACAATTCCCTATCCTATTAAACATACTCTATCACATTTAACCTCCCAATAATTAAACCCCACTTCCCCCCTCCCCCAAAACATTCAAATCCCCTACTCCCCCGCTTTCCATCTTTATAACCCCTTTCCCCCAAAATCTCCCCAACAAATTCACAAAATTACCCCCCCCCCACAAATACCTCTCAATTCCCTACTCATTACCACCTTCCCTACTCACCCCCCCCACCTTTCCATATCCATCATTACCATAAATCAACACCCCCATCTCTAATACCCCTCCAACCACAACAAAACCTCGAAACCCAATCAATCCCCACACCACCCACACCCACACCCCACCCCCCGATCCTATATTAATCACCTCCTTCCCCCCCTCCCCCCACCCCCACCACCCCGTTATTCAATAGTACAAATACCTTTTCTTCTTTTTCTTTTTCGCACATACCCTCCCCTATTCCCGCCCCACCCCAACAAATTTTTTTTTCCCCCCACCACAACCACCTCCCCGCCCCCCTTCTTTTCTTCCATAGAAATACAGACCCCCCCATATGTATCCTAACCAACCCACACCAATCCCCCCCCCCACACCCCCCAGACACCCTACAATCCAACCCCCCCCCCTCCCCACACAAGTCACCTTCCAATCCACCCACCTATATCGCCAGAAGAACCCCACCCCCAAAACGCCCCCACACCCCCAAACACCCATACCCCCATCAACAAACTCTAAACACCCCCCCTAATATAAAACCCAAAACAATACCAACCCCCCACACAACACCACACAATACCCCATACCATATATATATATATACCCACAACAAAACCAAACCCCCACCACAAACACCCAACACAAAACCCAACAAACCAACACACACACACACACCTCATATCTATTTTCAACCCTTCTTCCCTAACCATCCTCCCCACCCAATTTCCTACACCCCACTCCCCCCCTTTTCCCCTATCCCCCCCCCCTCCCCTTAATCTTATACTCACCCCATCCCACACACCACCCACACGACACGGCTCGCCCCATTCAAACGCCCAATCCACATCAAAGATTAAAATCGCTAAGCTTATTCGTCAATACTGTACTCGTATGTTGTAAGTCGATCTGATGTCCATATCCCCAGAGTGAGTATTTCACTAGTTGATTACTCGTGTTCGTAGTATAGTGAGATATACTGATAATAGAGTGTGACCCCGCTATACTGTATTGTGTGTGTGAGCTTATATACACCTCAACGTGTTCTAAAGCGATCTGAGTGAGAGTCTCCTACTCTATTTTATAACACCACTATCCATATTAAAGTCCCTAAGTCACCTCCCAAACCTGCTCACTGTCTTATACTACGTGTCGCCTCGTGACGGTGTCCCTGAGAGCTGTATTTTAGCGATGATTGTGTTTGATTCGTGATCTAAGATGTGTAGTGTTAGATGTGAGTCGTGCTGAGAGTGTGTCGTGTTTGTCTCACAGCAGTGTACTGGTAACAAATGTTTCGTGCCGAAGCTACCCCCACATTGCTCGAACTCGCTAGTCATGCTTGTTGTCGCATCCCAGCTCCACAGTGTAGCTGCCTCCCAAGCTGAACGCTCCCGCCGACCCCAGCACCACATAATAAAAACGTGTGACGATGGACTTGTGTGTGTGCTTTGTACTCTCATCAGCTACCTCGCGTTCCTAGAGGTTTAATATCCCTGTGCGCACACACACAAAACACGAAAAACACACACTTTTGCACAATCTCCACACACGCATGCAAAAACACACAAAACACAACCACACACACACACAAACACAAATACAAACCAACACCACACACACTCACATCTGACACACCTGTGTGACCACTACCATAGTAAACAATCCCTCACAACTCTAGATATATACCCACCGTAGTTAAAACACTCACTGCTGTCACACACACCTCTGTATATACACTATATACTATACACCCCACAAGTCCATATCTCTCATACACCCAGCACCCACACTATATCCTATTTACACCATCAGATCTGCTTGTCAATATAACTGTGAGATCTGAGCCTACCTGCTCTTGCGATATGTATTAGGTAACTGAAAATGTCACTGACGTGAAGATGCATAGATAATTAAACAACAAGCACGATTAACATCATGCATCAAAGAGACTCTATCAGATACTGTCACTCCTACCATAGCCTCACAACATACAAACCCCCTGTTCATTCTACGCACTATATTGTCACCAAATACAATACCCCCAACAAACTGTACTCTCCACTCTTTCACAACCTCCCTTCCATCTCCTCACACCTACATCTCGCCTCATCTCGTCTCTCACACACATACAGTCCAACCCTCCTGTACAACGTGTACTGTACCACCACCAGAATTCTCACTCAACCTACAAACTCACCTACACATGCACATTCTAACTACACACGCCGTTCAACACCTCAATTACACACACACCTCAGATGCAGTACATAACACACTAAGAGATCCCTATATCATAACATACACTATCCTATTATGCTGTCAGTGAGATCACCCACATCTCTCATCGCTCCCTTCTCTCCTCACAGCACCCCCCCCTAGTGTGTGTGTGTACTGATATGTCGCCCTCAACTAAAAAAATCGTGGTCTCCGCTCACCTCTCCCTATAATCGCACCCCTCAAGACTAGACTCTTCCACTCACAACTCCATCACCATTCAACATACACTCTATCGTTGTCACCCACTTCACCCCAATAGCCTATGACAATCACTTCCCATGTCATATCCTCCTAATACTAAGCACTGACCAGAACCAGACTACTCCTCGCTTATGTGTCCTTCGTTTATTCTCAGTATATCCCATATACCACAATATACCAAAAATCCCCAGTACACAAACATGTTGAGTGTCAGGTTGATATAGTGTGTGTGTAAGTTTTACAATTTTTGTGCCTCCGCGCTCTACTGTTCGTATCCGCTGTTAGAACGTATCTGATAGCTGCCTTTTTACTTCCATTAGTCCTCCCCTATCTCTATCTCTTTATATATGTATATTTGGATCCTTGTGTGTGTTCCTGTTGGTAGAGAGTAGAATACTAAAGTTGTCTAATAAGAGATTGCGTGTTTAGTGTGGTTTTTGTTGATATAGTGTTGTGTGTGCTCCTCTGTTGGCTCTCTATTTTTGTGTGCGCCTGCCCGTCCAGACCTTAGTTACGTCACAAATCTATTTCTGTCGTGTGAATACTCCTCACTTGTTGTTTGATTGTATGTTTGTTTGTGACCAATATATTGTCTCTACCTTTTCTCGTGATACACCCCACATGTGTTCCAATATCGCTCGCTGCACCGTACCACTTTTGTCTACTACACTGTCACGACTCCGTTCTTTCACGAAGGCATGTTGTGTGTCCTATACTCCAAATAATCACTTGCTAACTATGTGTGTGGCCCAATTATCTAGTCTCACCCACTCTGAGCCTTATGTGAAACTACTCATTGACTCATCTCTGTAGAAAAAGATGAGATTATTAGAAATATAAATTATCACTAGTAGAGTCACCCTTCGTCTTGTACCTTCCTCTCTTTCGCGATCAGTGTGCCTCATTGCTATGCTTGAATAATGTTTCTAGGACTCTCGCATACAATCTGTAAGAGAACAACTGCTGATAGCTCGTACTGGTATAATATAGCACCCTCCATTTGTTTTCGTATTTGTAGTCTCTACTTGTGTTAAGTCGGCTGGAATGAGTACATCTATAGAATGTCATCGCACAAACACCTCTGTGTAGTGAGATCTTCCCCTGTGTGTGTGTCACATGCAGCTTACACTATCATACAATAGAGAAGTGTATCACGCAAACTCTCTATCACAACTGAAAGTTTAGATCCCCATTCAACACGCACCTCACTCTCCTATAGTGTTGATGAACCCGGTCCTGATCATACCATACACACAGAACTCACACAATGTGTGTCCTCATATCCAATCCACCACCCCCACACCCACGTACCCTCTTAACTAACGCGCACATAGTCAAAACCATACTACTATCTCACACGTTCCTCTATATAATACCATACCATAAAACGACACTCCTATTACTACACACACACTCATCCAACAAATAACATGTGTATAGTCACCGTGTCTCACTTGTGTCAACGCTCACCTATTTAACAGTCCTATTATTGCATATGCTCTAGAGTACCTACTCCCCTGTTCTTCCAGAAATAGCATAATCTCTCACCTAAGTATACATCGGAGTCTGCCTCCTTATTTTTACTCTTCACGTCCCTTTCCTACTCATGTGTTCTAAGTGTATACCCTAGACATACTCTCGTTACAAACAGTGTCTCTGTTGTTCTACTCACATTCTCATATATCCACTGTGTCCCAATACTATATATCTGCCGAAAGTCAATCTCATCCTACCCTTCCCTTCTCACCGCCGACTCCTCTCCACCTAACCTCTCGAACATACCCCCACTTCTCGGAGTTACGGATGAATGTCACCCAGCTGTGAGATCTCTGCACGTATACAGACATCAACAACATAACCTCTCTACTCTCGACCACGACCAAGTGTCGTTCTCCCCAATTGACTCATATTACTCACTTCCCACGTTCGCCAATATAAACTTGTGTGTCACATTCTGAATATGTCAGTAACACATCGTATGTACAGCCACAATCACTGCTACCCCCATCAGTCTTGTAACTGTTCACCCCCAGAATATTATACTGTGCCACATATTAAAACTCACACTCTCACTTTCCCCTAATAATCACCAATCGTATGTTCTATTCCTGTAGACCCTCTCTCAATATCTACCATAGTCTTACATCAACCATCATATAACATTCCTACACTGTCCTAACAATCTCTAAAGTTCAGCGTATGTATGGAGTGTGTATTGTTACAACATTGCCATCGACTGTTGCTCTTATAATGTACCATCTTAAATGTCTCATCGCTACACACCATTGTTGTGTGTCTTGACCATCCTATCGCAACCCACATGTCCAAGTAGTGTCACCGTAAATCTCCCACCCTTTCAGAGTCCTCTAAACCATTCTTACTTATCCCCCCACCCCTCCCTGTGTCCCCCACAAACTCCATAACCCACCACCTATTCCATCCGTGTGTTACCATTTCCTGTCACTTCCTATTTTATCCCTGAACTTCTACACATGTATCCGGTCATATATCAAACACCTCCTCCTCTACTGTGAGACCTCATGCAAATGCTCCACAAGCACCTGTTCTCAGTAGTTATTATAGTGCGATTCACTAGTATTCTATTTAATTACATCAAAATATAGTCACATATTGTCTCTACTCATGTGGATCTTCTTGTTGGGCCGTGCTTTTCTGTATAACATGAGAATCACACACAAATTATAGACTTATTTAGAATCATGATTCACAACACGTATCAATCATCGTTGGCAAGTTGTATATCTCCTTCAATCCACAATCATGTCACATATCTTGAAGGTGTTGGACTATTGTGTGTGTCAAATACTGTCGTATTATAACAAACTTATAATCAGATGTGTACCCTGTAATACTCGCATACGCTGCCTATACATGTGAGCCCTTTGTACTTCGACACTCGTTCCCTCCTCACCTGATCCTGACTACCTTCTACCTCGCAGGCCACTCACCTCCGCTCGCGCCGATCTTATCAAGTACACTATCACACAACGTGCATTCATCACAGTGTCCTAATTGATTGACCTAGTATGCCTACACATGTGTCTCTACGTCGATCGTATTCTAATGACCACAATCACTGAGGTATTGATATGTACTACCATCCAACAAAACTGTTCTGTCGGTCCGCACTAATCACCTATATCACAGTAGTCATTAGTCAAGTCTGTTGCATAAGTCGACATTGATAATTACATACCTGCTCTACATACGTGATACGGTCCCTAAAGTGACTCTACTGCTACTCCGTTCTGTATATCATATAAGCAGTGCTCTCTCCCCCCTGTGATTCCTCATGTGTTTGGGTTTGTTTCTTTTAAAAAACCTTATATATAAGAGTGGTCCAAGTAATTCCGGACATCTCCTCGTTATCCCTGGTTTGAACAATATATACAAACTACTCTACTCGTCACACATCGTCCTCTCCCATATGTCGCACCTTGTCTCTCCGTGTTGTGCTGCTTACTCAAAACTATTACCTAAAATTTAACACCATCTTGTTCCCGTGCCACTCAAGGCCCACTGTACCAATGTGAAAACCCACATATACATTTACTGTGTGCCCTAGACTATAACTGTCCTGCACCGAGCCTCTCCTCTATCCGCGTGATTGATTGTTTGACTAGACGTCCTCACCTCTGTTAACACAACTCTTCTCCCGTTGCCCACATCCGTGCTACCTCGCAATGCATGTATGTCGTGTTAATGTGTACTAACTGACACAGATGTAGATGTTATACCTTTAAGCGTGCCTCGCTGGCTAATACTCGCTGCCTTCCCTGTCAAACCCGAGCTCTCTATACCCTATCAATTCTATACCCCATAACTTCGATCTCTACATGTACTTGCCCCATTGTTCAGTAGTACGTGTACCCTCAGTGTCAGTGCAACACTACCGTCTTCAGATCTACATGAGAGACCATACGACTTGCACACTGATGTATCATCCTCACATCAACTATACGCACCCTTATAATTAATAACTGCTCCCCCCCTAGTAAACCTGTTCATCTCACATTGATGTA
>NW_026945098.1:68759-76259 GCF_034702125.1 Engraulis encrasicolus | reverse complement strand
GCTATATGAATAGAGGGGAACAGCACAGCCACTAGGCTATATGACTAGAGGAGAACAGCCACTAGACTATATGACTAGAGGGGAACAGCCACTAGGCTATATGACTAGAGGGGAACAGCCACTAGACTATATGAATAGAGGGGAACAGCACAGCCACTAGGCTATATGAATAGAGGGGAACAGCACAGCCACTAGACTATATGACTAGAGGGGAACAGCCACTAGACTATATGACTAGAGGGGAACAGCACAGCCACTAGACTATATGACTAGAGGGGAACAGCCACTAGACTATATGACTAGAGGGGAACAGCACAGCCACTAGACTATATGACTAGAGGGGAACAGCCACTAGACTATATGACTAGAGGGGAACAGCCACTAGACTATATGACTAGAGGGGAACAGCCACTAGGCTATATGACTAGAGGGGAACAGCCACTAGACTATATGACTAGAGGGGAACAGCCACTAGAGGCTATATGACTAGAGGGGAACAGCACAGCCACTAGAGGCTATATGACTAGAGGGGAACAGCCACTAGACTATATGACTAGAGGGGAACAGCACAGCCACTAGACTATATGACTAGAGGGGAACAGCCACTAGACTATATGACTAGAGGGGAACAGCCACTAGACTATATGACTAGAGGGGAACAGCCACTAGAGGCTATATGACTAGAGGGGAACAGCCACTAGAGACTATATGACTAGAGGGGAACAGCACAGCCACTAGAGACTATATGACTAGAGGGGAACAGCCACTAGAGACTATATGAATAGAGGGGAACAGCACAGCCACTAGAGACTATATGACTAGAGGGGAACAGCCACTAGACTATATGACTAGAGGGGAACAGCCACTAGACTATATGACTAGAGGGGAACAGCCACTAGAGGCTATATGACTAGAGGGGAACAGCCACTAGACTATATGACTAGAGGGGAACAGCCACTAGACTATATGACTAGAGGAGGAACAGCACAGCCACTAGGCTATATGACTAGAGGGGAACAGCACAGCCACTAGACTATATGACTAGAGGGGAACAGCCACTAGAGGCTATATGACTAGAGGGGAACAGCACAGCCACTAGAGGCTATATGACTAGAGGGGAACAGTCACTAGACTATATGACTAGAGGGGAACAGCCACTAGACTATATGACTAGAGGGGAACAGCCACTAGACTATATGACTAGAGGGGAACAGCCACTAGAGGCTATATGACTAGAGGGGAACAGCCACTAGACTATATGACTAGAGGGGAACAGCCACTAGACTATATGACTAGAGGAGGAGGCGGAACAAAAGAACATGAAGAACAGCTGTGCCACTGCAGCGTCAGCATACAGTTGCTTTGTCCTGCATGGCAATGGCTTCACCATAGAGTTGCTTTGTATGACCAGTGCATGTAAAGAAATTGACAATAAAACCTACTTGACTTGACAAGCAATGTGTTCACCATAGAGCTGCTTTGTCCTGCATGGCAATGTGTATTTGAAGAAACAGACTTTTAAAAGTTGACTTGATTTGACTTGACTTGACTTGAGTTGTTTTGTGAGGTAAAGAGAGTTCTGCATGCATGGGGGCAATTAACTGTGTCACAGCTCCATTTAATACGGGCCAGATGTGTCAACAGTAAATGAATCTACAACACTACACTAGTGATATTACATCAGCTAGTTGTTACATTTACTTGGGTAAATGTAGGGCAGCCGTGGTCTAGTGGTTAGAGAGTTGGTCTTTCAATCTAGGGGTTGCGGGTTCGATTACCCCCTGACCTCTCCCTACATCTCCATCCATGGCTGAAGTGCCCTTGAGCAAGGCACCTAACCCCACATTGCTCCGGGGACTGTAACCGATACCCTGACAGATAATAACTGTAAGTCGCTTTGAATAAATGAAAAGCGTCTGCTAAGTGCAATGTAATGTAATGTAATACTTCATACCTAGTAATGAGAACTGTCTGGGGACTGTGTCACTGAAAAACACAACAACACCACAAACCAGATGCAGCCAGTGCAGAGTCAGCTGAAAGTAAATGTCAAGTCATGATGTAAGACAAGTAGGCCTACAACACTAGCTAGTGATGTTACATACAGTGGCTGTTACACCGTTGGCATTTACGCCATTTTACAGTAATAGGATAGACCGGTGTGTGTGTGAAAGCCCATTGGGAAACTCCAACTGCCATTGTCACACAGCACACAAGTGAACACTGCACACAACGAAATTGCATTTATGCCTCACCCGTGCAAGGGGGCAGCCCTCAGTGGCGCCCCATGGGGAGCAGTGCGGTGGGACAGTACCATGCTCAGGGTACCTCAGTCATGGAGGAGGACGGGGGAGAGCACTGGTTGATTACTCCCCCCACCAACCTGGCGGGTCGGGAGTCGAACCGGCAACCTCTGGGGTGCAAGTCTGACGACCTAACCGCTCACCCATGACTGCCTATTGATGTTAGTAGTAGCCCAAGGTGGTCTTTTCCAGTGGTGTAGTCTACTTAGAACGCGGGTATACGGAGTATACCCACTTTAAAATTTCAGGGATTTCAGTATACCCACTTAAAATTGATTGATCCATTGTTTTGAATAGCACAAATATATACAGTATACCCACTTCAAAAAATGCTCAAATATACAGTATACCCACCATAAAAAAGTAGACTACACCACTGGTCTGTTCTACAAGCCAAATTGAAATTTCACCAAAATTCGACCGGTTGGCTGGTGATCAGAGCCATTGGCCCGGTCTCTATTGTGTGTGTGCGTGTGTGTGTGTGTGTGTGTGTGTGTGTGTGTGTGTGTGTGTGTGTGTGTGTGTGTGTGTGTGTGTGTGTGTGTGTGTGTGTGTGTGTGTGTGTGTTTTGATATGGCTGATAGGCTAGACCTACTCGCGAGCTGACTGACGTGCCCGGCCCAGCCGGCTCGCGTGCGCCCTGTTATGGAATAATGAGGTGTGCTCAGCTCGAGCCCCAAAACTCCCGTTTAACGTTCGACTCATCCTCGCGCAGGAAAACAATTGGACTCAACTGTCGGCCTCGCGGGGAACAAAACAAAGCGGTTTGGCTTCGCGAGATGCGCAACATTCCTCTCCATTCCCTCATCAGTGAACTGAAGCGCATTCACGGCATCTTAACGTCATCTTAACTTCTCTCTGCACTCTGTCTTTTAACGTTCGCAAATCACGCCATTTTTGCCTACTACAGCAACTCAACTTAACGCATCCTGAAAGATCAAATTGTTAACGTTGCGCGATGTCGACGGCATCTGGTTTTAAGATGTTGGTGTTTGACTTACAGGCTACTGGACTGTAGCACACTGCGGTCTGTGTTGGCCATAAGAAATGGGGGAGAGTTTGAGGCTAGAGCACAAAGTCCTGCTCTGTTCACTGGAGGCTTCTTGACTTTCTAGACCAGTCGAGAGGATGGCGAGTCTGTTTAAGTCATTTGGGGTTGACTTATGCAATGTGTTTAGTGTTGGGAGGCCTGGTTGTGTTGTAGAGATGAGTTAGATTACATAGCCTACTACTTTCAGCGCAACAGTAGAGGTGGAATATAATTGTTCACGTAGCCTATATTGGAAGTTTAACTTGGGCTACTTGTCAAGAACGAAATGGAGATCAAAGATGGCAAATCTGTTTAAGTAATTTGGGGTTGGCTTACACAAAGTGTTCTGTGTTGACTTTGTTGTGTAAATGAGTTAGACTACACAGCCTACTTTTAGCGCAACAGAGTAGAGGTGGAATGTAGTAGTTAGTTAGCCAAGTGTATCGGAGTTATAGATGTAGTAGTTAGTTAGCCAAGTGTATCGGAGTTATAACTTACTTGTCCAGCACGAAATAGAGGTCGAAAGCCCCCTGGCAAGACCTCTCCTCCTCCTCCTCCTCCGGTACAGCGGCGGGTTCCGCGTGCACAGCTGTCCAGGCCAGCAGGCTCAGCAGCGCCAACAGAAGGCACGCGGACCCTTTCCCCGAGCGCAGCGCCATTGTCCTCTTCTCTCCTTCTTCTTCCCTCTCTCCTCCTCCTGCTGTTTCCTCTCCTCCTGTTTTTTTATTCCTTTTGTTGTTGTATTTCCTCGTCTGACTTCGAATTCCACCCTGGTCGCGAGCAGCAGCAGCAGCTTCTTCACATTCTAGAACCAGACCTTGCGCGCGCAGGGGATGGCGTGGCGAGGAGTGCGCGAGCGTGCGTGTGTAGTTTCCAAGGCGCGACTTGACGCGGCACCGCTGGACTGCTCAGCCCGTGCAAACAAAGGAGCAGTCAAGTCAAGTCAAGTCAGCGAGCAGCGCGCCGCGGCAGCTGGCTGTTTGCGCATCAGCAGACGCAAGCTTGGCGACTTTGACGCGGAACACACGCACGCACGCCCGCCCGCCCGCACACACACTCGGTGCTGCCTGTCCCACTGATGCAGAATTTTAACTGTTAATGATAAAGCAAACACTCCACCGCCTGCGTGCCGCGCCGTGCGTAAAGATTCCTCTGGGATGTCCTGGAATCTTTCTAAAAGATGAATTGGAAGAAGGAAAAGGCGTTTTATTGGTTTAAATGAACAAATAAAGCAGTCCGCTATAGCCTACACTTAACTTTCAAATTTTCTTTCTTTTCTCTCTGCCAAAAATGGATAAACTGCAGCGCCGCGCCGGTACCCTACGGATGATGTTATACGACGTGAGAAGGATTTTATATCCAAAATAAAATAAAATAAAATATTGATGTTAGGCTATATCCAAAATAAAGAATACAGCGTCTCTCTTCTCTGCCCGTGGAGGCTGGATAGCACTGGAAGGAAAGAGGGCAACACAGAGAGAGAGAGAGAGAGAGAGGAGGAGGGAGGGGGGGGGTGAGTATGGCCGGATGGGGGGAGACTGACTGACTGACGAGGTCCAAATCATTTCCCCAAACTCGCCTCCTCGCCTCCTTGTGAACTTGGTAAAGTCAGCTCTCTGAGTATTTCACGTTCCGAACTAAACTTTACATTCAACTAAAACTACAGTGAAATAAATAATACTGTATGTGGCTCATGAGAACAGTTGTCTGTTTCAAATCATCTCCCCCGACTCCCTCGCCTCCCACCTTCATCTCCTGGTATTACATCAGTGATCTGGAGAGGCAAAGCACTTACAGTAACAAACTACAAACATGATTAGCCTATATTATATTTAATCGAATACATAAATTAACAATACTTAAATAAATACTAATAATTGTCGCTCAACAGCTGTCCGTTTTAAAGTTTAACAACTTTTATTTTTTCAGCTGCAATCACGGTGGTAGGCTACAGGACGGGTCAGAGGAAAGGACGCTGGTGTTGAAGAGATTTGCACCCGCAGTCTCAGTCGAACTCAGCAAAGCAGAGCAGAGCAGAGCCGTGTGTGCGTCTCATATTTCTGTCTTGGGGGAAAAAAAGGAAAAACGGGAAAATAGGTCAAAGCCTGGTCTCAGCGCCTTCTGAGAGAGAGAGAGAGAGAGAGAGAGAGAGAGAGAGAGAGAGAGAGAGAGAGAGAGAGTGACGTGCAGACCTTCTCAGATGTCTTTCCTTTCCTCCATTCCGCTGCTGTTGGCGGCCATGTTTTAGATACATGCAAACATGTGGCGCTGGGGAAGGATGATTATTTCCATCCCTTAAAGCAATGTAACAGTCATATAACCAGCCTACACTATATACTAGTATATACAATGGAACAGTGTACAACCAGCCTACTATAGTATATACAATGGAACAGTCATATAACCAGCCTATTATATACTACTATATACAATGTAACAGTGTGCAGCCAGCCTATAGGCCTATTATATACTACTATATACAATGTAAGAGTCATAAACCAGCCTATTATATATATGAACTTTATTACAGGCTCAGGGCCCAATAGTCAGACACACAACATAGACACACAAATGTGCAGGAAAAAGAAGAAATAAATAAGAGAAAAAAACAGCAATGATGCCAAAGCATATACAAACTATGTCATGACAGTCTTAAAAGGCAGCCATACCAATGTTTCCACATATATGATCGGTATCGGACAGAGCTAGGCTATATCTGGCACTTGTGAGAATCATTATAATGCAGTTTTCAGACTTATCCAAACGGCACATGAACTTAAACATTAGGAGTAGAGTAGAGAAGAGTAGAGTAACTTTATTGATCCCGGGGGGAAATTCAGGTCTCAAGCAGCTTACATAAATACACAAATACACAAAAGCCCACATGGACATTTCAAGACAAAAATAACACAGGAATAGTCATCAGGGCGGGGAAAATAAAATAAAAAGTAGAGATAATAAATGTAGAAAAGGTAATTATGCAAAAAGACATCCTGTGAGTTGGGATCTAGACCAATGCAGAAAACGTATACTCTGTCAGTTAAGGTAGACAATCTTAACATGATCTGGAACAAGTGTTGATGGATACATCTATGATATAGTATAGTATGTAGAAGTAGGCAGTGTACAGAGTATGATAGGGGTTGAAAATTCTCACAATGTCACAGTAAAGTACAGGTAAGTGTATTAGGCAAACACACACACACACACACACACACACACACACACACACACACACACACACACACACACACACACACACACACACACACACACACACACACACAAAGAGGTTCCCCAGTAACTGTGCCAGCTCTGGGGAGGGAGGTTCCTCAAGAGTGCCTATATACTACTATATAAAGTAATGTAACAGTATATAACCAGCCTAGGAGCGATTCTACGATTCGACTGAGCTTTTAAGTCCATGGATTTTATTTGCCAATTCCACTAACTATTAACTGCATCCAATGATGTTTTGGACATTAGCACACATTTATCTTTCATAGAATACAGAACGTTTAGACATGGCATTATTTCCCTAAGCAAGAATGAATATTTAATACTGATTTTGGGCATTTTCATGCCGTCCTGTTTTCCAAATGTCAGATTCAGTCTTCATATTAGCATGTAAAGAAACTTGTTTTGCCCGAGACGATTGCAAATGTTGATTCACAGTAGTCATCACAACATGACAAAACTGTCAGAAAGACCACTGTCCTTTCCATTATACATGAAATTTGCCATTTTGTGTGTGTCCACCAAAACTGTGTTAACCGTGTCACGGTCTGAAACCTCCTCCATAAATCAGTAATGGTTTGGTCTTAGGCCATACGAATAACATCATGTGATGTCATAACCTCTTTGGCAGGATATGGGAAGACTTTTTGGTAAGTTTTGAGCTCCATTCTTCCATAATTTAATGCATTCTTTTTCATGTTCTCATAGCGGGAAAATTGCCTATCAACTGTGTTATCAACATATTCATAAGAATCTGAATAAGAAATCACATGTAGAAAAACACAGATAAAGCATACATATACATGAATTGATTAATTACTCCCACCACCAACCTGGCGGGCCGGGAGTCGAACCGGCAACCTTTGGGCTTCAAGTCTGACGCCCTAACTGCTTACCCATGACTGCCCAACATGGTGAAAGACATCAACC
>NW_026945098.1:58759-63759 GCF_034702125.1 Engraulis encrasicolus | reverse complement strand
ATTTTTTTAGTTCATTTTGAGACATTTTATTGCTAAAATATATTTAATTTTTTTGGATTATTTATCCTGTAGGCCCAATATTCTTATTTTTATTCAACAAATTGAAAAATTGAACAAAACACGCAATTACCTCACGTAAAACAGAAGTGCACAGTGATGGAATGATCATTACTAGGTTTGTGTGTGTGTGCCCTAAATGTTCATATTGTCATATTGCACATTTGGCACCCCGAGGGCCTGTGTTTGAAGCTGGACAAGCAAAGTTATCCCCATTTGCTGGTGTCAGAAGTGGGATTGCTTTTAGATACGCCATTGGAGACACCTCCACTGCATGTGAGCCATAATTCCGTGCAAGTGACTACAAGGATAGGCCTAATCTGTAGGACTCAGGCAGGGCCGGCCCGAGGCATAAGCGAACTATGCGATGGCTTAGGGCCCCCACACCAGCCCACCGTGAGCAGCAAAGTTCCAGGAAGAAATGAACTCTATACTATATTCCCTAATTAATACTGGCAGGGGATATGAACGTTTCAAAGAGGGCATGGCGTTCCAAATGTTCAATAGTCATATTTTAGTATTTTCTTCCATCTTGAGTCTAGATTGTAATGTATATGCAATGCATGTTGTTCTATAATTCAACCAATCAACTGTCATGTTTGGAGAAAAACATGGTTTGAAGTAAAGAAATGGTCCAAAACTTCATGTAAAATGTTATTACTGAACAGGAAGGAAAACTTTAAAACTCTGTTTCTACCCATAAATAAGCAAAAATTAATATAGCGCCCCTTGTGGTGGCCAAATGTGCAGGCTGACGCCGTGGCAACAGGCAGATTTGGATTCAGCACCCCCAAATTGATCAAGAAAACATGTTTTGAAGTTGCCACTAAACGGTCAGAACGAAACTCATTTTCTAGATGAGCTATGATTCTTGGCCCACTGCCTATTAAGGAGACCATTTAAGGACAGCCGTGGTTGGGGAGGAGGGCAGCTTTTCTTAAAAAGGGCTCATGCATTCAGCACCCTTTTTTGTAGGGGCCTTAGGTGTCAATGGGTTAAATAACTTTTCTATTTTTCATCATACACGAATGACACTTCATGATATCCTCCAGCTAACCTATTCAAATTGTCAAAATGAAATACAATGAAATTCATAAAGAATTGTGGAAGATACACCAACTTGTTACATTCATGGTGTTTCGGTCAAAAATGACAGAATGAATCTCCTAAAAGTTATATACAGTTATATTACATTCACTTTACTCTCATATTCTTTTTTGTTAGGCTTTTCAGAATACAACCACATGTGCCACATTAGTATAGATGTTTACAGTTAGTTGAAATACTTGAAAACAGTAAAGGTGTTCCAAATGGCCTGAAAGCCTCTGAGAGGCCCTAGACTCCAGAGGGTTACGGTTTTTCTCGATTGCTTCCACACAATTTCTGGTACTTCACACACAATTCTCGGAACATCTCACCCATTTCCCAACTCCACTAACCAATGTCACTGAACACTAAACACAATTCCTTCTTTACACTCATATTTCACTTTTAAAACACACTCTTTTCAAACCACTACACACAATTACCTGGATTACACACAATTTTCATGAAGGAAATCCCTGGTTGTCACATTGAACACACTGTCATTCAAAATACTAAAATCAACCGCCTACTATGTTCACTTCCTCATCACATGGGCAAACTCTCTTCATACCGGTTTACAATCTGAAATCATCACCCCATAAGGACACACATTGCATGTGATATTGATGAAAACATGAGTGGATGCAGTGAGAAAAAACATTTGTTTAGTTTTTGAACTCCAAAATGTGTTATACAGGAGATCACTTTCATGTGGTTACTCAATATTTTACAATAAATTAGTGCAATTTTTCAAATGTCAGAAAAATATGTAAAATATACACAGATCTGTGTACTCCAAGTCTAAAAATAATATTTCAGTATTTTACTGCAGAAAAACACCCACTTTAGTAAGAAGAACACAGTGTGTCAAGTTGAGTATAGAGTTTTACCTTGTGCATATTACTGTTCAATGGTTCACATAAGAGTGTATTAAAATGACTGCTTGTGTGTGTCATTTGAGAACAAAATGACCTTTTTAGAAGAGAGTACATTGTTTTGAGACGTGCATTTTTCAGAGGTAGTGAAGAGTTTTTCCCCGTTGTGTGTGAGGTTTGGAGATTTGTGTGTAGAGTTTTGAGAATTTGAGAACTGATTCCGAAAATTGTGTGTAAGCAATCGAGAAAAACTGTAATGAAACGAATTGGTGCAAGATAAGAAAAAAAGTCTACAATTCACTAAAACAGAGCAGAATAACATTTAAATCACATTGAAAATGTTTCAAAAGGAAGTCTAAAAGGCATTCATCACAAAATATGCAAATCAGATTTCTAATCATTGTATTATTACCTTTTTTGTGTAGGCGGTCAATTTTACCTCATCTTTCGCTCTTTCATCCACCGTCAAACTGACAAAACAAAAACACAAAACCAAATCAGTAGGAAAATAATAAATCCAGACACAATACACATAAATAAAACACAAGGAAGACAACATATACAAACATACCTCGCTGGCTGCGTATACATCAAGAGGGCATGAGACTTCAACTTCATAAGATCATTTTGAGCGTCAAATAATTCAAACTAGCCCGCGGCTTGTAGCGAGGCCGCGAGCATAGTCAAGTCCATTCACTCCTAGCCCAGTGGTACGGCACTTAATAGTGTCCGTGTGAAACAGGTGACATCAGCTGACATGACCCAGTGACGTAAGCCAGCGTACATAAACAAAAACATTCTTGGACATAAAGACAAGTGTAATATAAAGACATGAAATGACAAACACAAAATTACAAAAGGAAATAAGTACAACAGTTACAGGGGGGAAATCCCCCTTTAGGCAGACCTAGGCAGACCTAAGGACCGTTGTATTCAGTGCTAGGAGTATTATGACACGCCCCTTTAGGCAGACCAGAACCTGGTTATGTTAGCAACCTATTACAGTGGCATATCTCTATATACTTAAAGAATTTCTGGCGCCAGCGTCAAGTAAAGTATAGCCAAACAATCAAACACAGAGACTCAGACCCTAATTGTTAGGTATGTGCTTAAGTCTTATGTATATATTTTTAATATGGTTCTCATATTAATATTTACTAGGTTGCCAACTATTAAAGGTGCACTGTGTAGCATGGTGGCCAGAGTGGGTATTGCACTGTGTAGCATGGTGGCCAGAGTGGGTATTGCACTGTGTAGCATGGTGGCCAGAGTGGGTATTGCACTGTGTAGCATGGTGGCCAGAGTGGGTATTGCAACTATGCTGCTCATTGGAACTGTGCTGTCTACTGCCAGATTTGATATTTCCATTAATGTTTACTAAATAATTATCTATAATAGGCCTATTTAGGCTACTAGTATGAGCAACGTATACAGTACGTCTTGCAGGAAAAAAGGACAATGGAGAAGATCCCCCTTTTCATCTATGAAAATTACTTACACACATACTTACACACTGAACATTTCATGGAGGTGGTAGGCATACGTGAAAAAGGCATCATTTGTGAATGCAGCATGAACATGAAAAAATATTACAGTTATATGACTTTACATAGTAGCACATAGTATAGGAGTGATTCTACTGCGCTTTTGGCAAAAGCAAAATGTCAATTATCAGTATCTTTTTTTCAACTAAATGACCTAGATGTTTACATAGTGTATATATTTAAGTTTCCAAACAAACAAATTGCCAAGCTTAATCTTAAATCATTTGATAAATACTCTAATGAAAGTGAACATTTGCTTCATTATTTTGTCAATAGTGTTATGGACAAATACTATGAGTGACTAGAGTTGAAACAACATACATTTGAAAGTCCCTTAGCAATAATGTTGTCATTAATCTGTGCAACTGATATAGAAAATGTGATTGTTGAGCTTCATAAGTATAGGATTTTATGAGTCACTGTGATACAGACTGACACATTTTTCATTACAAATCCCTGTAACGTCTGATTTGAATTAAGTCATCCTCCTTACACAAGACTTCCTTCTCCAGAGATAATCCCTAGTGTCTGTTCATAGGATTTTTCCAACACATAAGGGATCAATAGCACAAAAACACTTTTAAAACAGTCAACCGTGTTACTCAACTGTGTTACGGTCAACAGTGCAGGGGAACAAGGCGGCACTTTTTTAGGAGAAAAAACAGAGCAGACAAACCCATCTCCTTAGAACACAAATTATTTTGTTTGTTTGTCTGTCAATATGGAGATAAATTGGCAAAAACATACTCCTCCTCAACGGTCATAGCTAATTGTAACACCATTGACAGTAACACGGCTTGACATTTTTATGGTGTTGTGCCAACTGAGGACCTCAGAAGTTCCACCACAACACCTTGACCAGTGCTCTCCCCCATCCTCCTCCATGACTGAGGTACTGTCCTGCCACACTTCTTTGTGGTCTTTTTCGACTTTATTTGATAGTACAGTGTGAGAGGTGGACATGTTAGGGTCTCAGACTTTGTATTTCTGTGTGGACTTTTTAGTTGAGTTTTTGAATCATGTTTGAGTTCCTGTCTTTGTAGCTTTACCTCTTGTGTGCCCTGTTAGCCATGTTCTTGTTTTTTCCTAGTCTTCAGTCTTGTGTTTTCATGCCTTGCTATGCCTTTGTTTACCTTCTGTGTCTTTGACTCCATGTGCTTTTGTTTACTTCCTGTGCTTTTGTTTTGCTTTGCCATGTGTCCACCTTGCTGTCAAATGTTAGTCTCCGCGCCTTGGCCCTAATTGGTTTCCCTAGTGTTTTCACCTGCCTTGTTGTCCCTGCCTGTTTCTAGTTCTAGGTTATTGTCCCCACCTGTGTCTCCTGTTCTCGCTCATTGATCTCACCTGTGTGTCGTTCCATGGTCTTGTTCTCTTGTGTCTTGTATCATCATCACCTGTACCTGTGTCCTATGTAATTAGTTCTGGTTAGAGTTTTGAT
>NW_026945098.1:38759-46259 GCF_034702125.1 Engraulis encrasicolus | reverse complement strand
CTGTGTTCTATGTTCTATGTAGTCAGGTGGGTAGGCCTATAGCTGTGTTCTATGTTCTATGTTCTATGTAGACTGTAGGCCTATACCTGTGTTCTATGTTCTATGTCAGGTGGGTAGGCCTATACCTGTGTTCTATGTAGACATCACCACTGACTAATCCTTTAGAATAAGGTTCTTCTTATAAGCGTTTATAGTCACTAGTAAGCAGGTGGTAATACCCTTACAAGTGCCCAATAACATGCTTATTGACCTCGTTAACATGCTTATAAGCTGCTTATTATGTGTTTATAATGGTTTATTTTTTTAGTCTTATTATTTAAATTGGTACACATAGCCATCTTGATGTGCTGACTAATACTAGATATGGAGGCGTCGCTAAAAAACAAAATGTTCAAGATGGCTGCCATGTGTACCAATTTTCATGCTTTTACTCAAATAAAGTTACTCATCAGATGTTAACAACGTTAATAAGCATGTTAACGAGGTCAATAAGCATGTTATTGGGCACTTGTAAGGGTATTACCACCTGCTTACTAGTGACTATAAACGCTTATTAGAAGAACCTTATTCTAAAGCGTTACCGAAACATTTATTTTGAGACTTTGGTATTCTCTAGGTCAGGGCTATTCAATGGCGGCCCTGGGGCCAGATGCGTCCCTTGGACAGCAAGGCTCTGGCCCCCCAAGAGGTCAGAACAAAATGGAAACTTTTAGAGATAAAAGTACGGGTTCTGTATTGAGCTGAAACGGGCCAGGAAATGCAGGAAATTACATTAAGAAATGCAACATTTTCTGGGGGAGGAACCCCAAACCCCCCGCCTCAATGAACTGTCCCGTATTTCTTACATTGACAGTTGGTAACCATAATACATACATACGTATTCCATGTTCAGCCCCTTTGATGGGAGGAATTCGAAAAACTGGCCCTCGGCGACATTTAATTGAATAGCCCTGCTCTAGGTCGTCCACAGACGAGCCTTATCGTTGCTTCCAATCATCCCGATTCTCCATACATCTTTTCATCCCGATTCTCCATACATCTTTTCATCCCGATTCTCCATACATCTTCTCAGTTCGCTGGTACTCTGGGTTCCGGCGTCCTTCTTAAGTACGTCCCAGAGCCGTCTAATAAGAGTTGCGCAAACCGGGGACCAGGAAGTCGGTTGGTGATGTGATTCGCGTAGATTAAAATGTTTCTTAACAGTAAACTTCTGTTCGTTGGAAACTAACACAGAACCATCACATACCAAACAAAGATTAAGTAGGCCTACAAACAAATTACATTACCTTTACCACATTTTCTGTGTTCTACGGCCACCTCCTAGAACTAAGTAACTTCGGTAACACTTTACTTAAAGCCAACTTTATAAGCGCATTTATAACAAATTATAATGTACATTATAATTACCTACAACGTATTATGACTACACTCATAATGCTTCATGATGCTTTATATTAACAGTTATGAATAACTATGAATCTAGCTTATAATGCTTTATAAATCCAAGAATGTCATGAGTGCTCATGACTGGCTATAAACTACAGGCTGCCTGATGGGGCTTATTCATTATGAGTACCTATACCCCTCTATGCACAGACCTGGATGATAAACTGTCATAAGGGCTCATATGATGCTATAATGTTCCATGTGAGATAAGTCGTCAATGTGTGCTCTAAGGGTAGTGAAGTTCATATGGATGTATCTATAATGCACTGTATAATGCACATCTATAATGAATCATAATGTAGGCCTACTGTCAGCCCAATCAGGCAGCCTGCAGTTTATATCCTCATAACACCCTTGGATTTATAAAGTATTATAAGCTAGATTCATGGTTATTCATTACTGTTAACATAAAGCATCATGAAACATCATCGGTGTGGTTGTAATGTGTTGTAAGAAATTATAATGTGCATTATAATTTGTTATAAATACGCTCATAATGCGCTATAGATATGGGCTTCATAGAAAGTGTTACCGAAAATTCTAATAGAACTGAAGTCAATGGGGATTTCCATGTTAACGCTCCGTGAGGCTCCATGAGAGCCGCCATTGCTGTGGAAAGATTGGACCATAAAGGTCTATGGGAGTGACGTAACTCTGTTATTAGATGGCTCTGGTACGTCCACATAAGTTAGTGTGGGACGTCCTCTTGACCGGCACCCATGCGACAGCATCCCACAGCACCAGTTTGCTGGCTGGCAGTTCTTGGCGCCTTTGGCAGTGTCCTGCAAGTCTCATTCTCCTTTAAAGGGACACTGTGTGAGATTTTTAGTTGTTTATTTCCAGAATTCATGCTGCCCATTCACTAATGTCACCTTTTTCATGAATACTTACCACCACCATCAAATTCTAAATATTCACTATGACTGGAAAAATTGCGCTTTCCATACATGAAAAGGGGGATCTTCTCCATGGTCTGCCATTTTGAATTTCCAAAAATAGCCATTTTTAGCTGCAAAAATGACCGTACTTGGACCACACTAAAATATATTTGTTTATTACTTAGTAAACTTTCATGTAAAGATCAAATTCGGCAACAGGCAGCCCAGTTTCAATGAGCAGCATAGTTGCAGTACCTTTTTTGACCATTTTCTGCACAGTGTCCCTTTCAGCAATGTTCCCGCTCACCCTTGGTATTGAGGACCACCAGCCATGTAGAGCTGTAAAGGGAGTTTATTTTACTTTATTTTATTTTCATTTTAGTTTATTTTCATTTTCTGTACTAACACTACAGTGATCATGGCCTTAGAAAGCAAACACACAAACACACAAACAAACAAACAAACATACACACAAATAAAGGAGCGCGCACACACATACTTTCACACACACACACTCACACACTCGGCCACACACACATATCTTTAGATTAGAGAGCATAGAAAGGAGCATACAATACAAATCAGTGACATCATCATTTTCCACTGTGACATCATCACTCTCCACTCGTGCGATTGGACAAAGCCGCGTGACATCATCAGTCTGCACTCGTGCGATTGGACAAAAAAAGTCTTGAAATCTCAGGTGAGCAACGACAGTCTCTTCTCTTGCAGTAAGATCACGATACACACACACACGCACGCACTCACACTCACGATACACACACACACTCACTCACGATACACACACTCACTCACACACACACACTCGTCTCTCTCATCCTGTTCAAGTCTCTCGTGTTATAGTCGTCATAGAAACTAGAATCTCTTGATCACCCCCCCACCCCCATCCCAAACAAACATTCAACACATTCTCTCGCTCAAACACACACTCACACACACACACACAGGAGCGATTGCACATGGAAAGGAAAGGAGGTGTATTTAAACTGGTCATCACCTTTTACACCAGGTGCTGTCAGGCCACAACCATCAACACACACACACACACACACCAGGTGCTGTCAGGCCACAACCATCAACACACACACACACACACTAATCAGCATCTCTCTCTCTCACACACGGTCCAGAGACTCTTCAGTCTGTTAAGGCATTAGGTGTAGAGTGTGTGTGTGTGTGTGCAGCGTGTGTGCAGCGTGTGTGTGTGTGCAGCTTGTGTGTGTCTGCTCATCATCTTATCAGCTGGGTGTGTCGGTGTGTTTGCGTGTGCGTGTGTGTGTGTGTGTGTTCATGTAAATCTGTGGCATTCTGGGTGTATCAGTATGCTTGCGTGTGTGTGTGTTATGGAATCTGTGGTTCTCCTACTGGCTGTGTGTGTGTGTGTGTGTGTGTGTGTGTGTGTGTGTGTGTGTGTGTGTGTGTATGTAACGGATGCCAACAAGCTGGTTGGTGGTAGAACGTTAGCAAACCATCCTTAGGAAGTCAAATACAATCAGGCCCGGATTAACACACAGGCTAGATACGGCTGCTGCCTCGGGCCCCCACCTGCCAGGGGGCCCCCACAGGCTAGATCTGGCTGCTGCCTAGGGCCCCCACCTGCCAGTGGGCCCCCACAGCCTAGGGGGCCCCAGGCCATATTAATCCGGCCCGGCATACAACGGCATAGCCATACCACACGGGACTAAGAGTGCGTTACAATATGCGGCCTTGCCTCCTCCACTTGTGCTCGTCTCCTCGTCCCGCCTCCTGGCCCCTCCTCCTGGCCCCTCCTCCGTGGAGAAAACGATAAAGTTTCCCAGCTGTCAGCCTAGCCACAACAACTTTTGAAGGACTGTTTTTCATTCACCATCCCAATTGCAAATGAGAAAAAGACTTACAATTGAGTTTTTGCAAGATATTGAAATATAATGCTGTTGTCAGTGATGTCATCATGACATATTACTTCCTGGTACGAGGAGACAAGCACAAGTGGAGGTCATATTGGTCATATTGGAACGCACTCTAAGAGTGGAGTCTGGAGCTTTAGCTGAGTGGTATCGTATCGTACAGGTCTGAACTCCGAGTGGCAAACTAGTGGACCAGTGCCATTGCATATGGAGATTAGCGGTGAGCTCACACCAAACAACATCTAGTAGAGTAATATACTTCAAGCCTGTGCACTTCCTATAATAGAACCCGGAAACAATGGGCCAATGGAACCTCTCTCTCTACTCTCTCTGGTAATATACTTCAAGCCTGTGCATTTCCTGCACCCATGTGACGTCATGTGGACGTCGCTTTAGGAGACCTCTGGAGACCTTAGGTTGAGAATAGCTGCAGTTCTCTTAGGCCTGTAGATGGCGGTAGTGCACATCTTACGAAAGCCGCCACCAAAACACCACAGAAGAAGAAGGAGGAGGAGGAGGAGGAGGAGGAGGAGGAGGAGGAGGAAGAGGAGCTTGCTACCCTGTAAGGAGGAGGAGGAGGAGGAGGAAGAGGAAGAGGAGGAGGAGGAGGAGGAGGAGAGAAGAGGAGGAGGAGGAGGAGGAGAGAAGAGGAGGAGAGAAGAGGAGGAGAGAAGAGGAGGAGGAGGAGGAGGAGGAGAGGACCAAAGAGGTTGTATGTGTAATAAAGAGGAATCGAAACCCCGCCCACTCAATGCAAAAGCGTGTGCTCAAAATTGGGTCTCCTAAGGGGCCGTTGTCCCTCCTTCTTCTTCTCAAGACGTGCGCTACCGCCATCTACAGCGCTAAGGGGACTCCATTTATTCTCAACCTCAAGACTCCGAAGGTCTCCTAACCGAAGGTCTGCTAAAGGGGCGTTCACCCGACGTAAAGTGGATACCTGAAAAGAACCCGCCTGCTTTATCTCCCTCTCATATACGATTCTCTGAGAGGACAACGCCCCCTATAGGAGACTGAACTTGAGTACACTCCTGTGAATTGGGTAGGAAGAGTTTGAATGATCTTACTCTACTGCGTAAGACAATGGCTGCGTCTCAAATGACGCACTTTTGTCAGTGCACTGACAGTCAGTGCACAGTGCACACAGTGCACTGAGGTCTTTAGTGCATAGTGTCGTGGAAAAGTTTGAGCACCATGCACTGTGCCCTCACTGGAAGTGACGGCTGAGCATGGCATTAGCTCGCCAAAATATGAGTTGGCTACTGTTTACAATGCACAGCGTCTGGTGCTTGTATTTCCATGTCCTTCACCCCAAAGGACAACAATCACACATACAATACTTTGGTTGGCATACAAAGGTTGGTGTCCCATCAACATTACTTACAGAATTAGGAGACAGTTGACCAAACTCTTCTACTGAACTGAATGCCACATTTCCTCCGTGTCATTGTCAACATGGCCGCCGTTTAGTGCGTGCAGTGTCCATCATTCAAGCACTGCATTTTTCCGCCATTGTTAGGGGATCATCCTGGCACTTTCAGTGCACTGGCTAAACTGAAAATTTCAGCGTGAGCGCCCTAAGCACTGAAAAACAGTGCCTGAAGTGCACAAGTGCGGCATTTGAGACACAGCCAATGTCTGCAATCAAGAGGTCCATCGGGTCACATGCTCTGGAAAGTGCTGTTGCTAACTCGTTAGCTTCTTAGTAGGTTTTCAATGGGGAAAACTCTCTCCGCTAAGTTGACTGCTATGCTGTTGCTAACTCGTTAGCTTCTCAGTAGGTTTTCAATGGGGAAAACTCTTTCCTAAGTTGCCTGCTATGTAGATGCTACCGACTCCATAGTAAGTCAATGGCAACTCCTCGCAGGCTATCATGCTAATGATTCCATAGTTTGTCAATAGCAATGTGTGTTTGGGTGTGTGTGTGTGTGTGTGTGTGTGTGTGTGTGTGTGTGAGAGACTGTGCAACCCAAGCCGTGAACATTGCAAGGAAACACCAAGGTAGAAAGCATCTGCGGTACTTCTGACACACACACACACACACACACACACACACACACACACACACACACACACACACACACACACACACACACACACACACTATATAGTGTTCCACAGAGATAAGTAGACCAAGAGCACATACACACAGACAGATGTTCGCTCCCTTCCACACAAACACACACACACACGCGCGCGCGCGCATACACACACACGCACACACACCTGAAGAGTCGAGTGTGTCGTGTGGCTCTCTCCAGTAAGGCACACGGCCACACTCCAGTAGACGCATGTACACACACACACACCGTCTGTCTGTCCATCCGCAGTAAAGGCTGTGTGTGTGTGTGTGTGTGTGTGTGTGTGTGTGTGTGTGTGTGTGTGTGTGTGTGTGTGTGTGTGTGTGTGTGTGTGTGTGTGTGTGTGTGTGTCTCCAGTATGAGGGAGGTCCACATGTAGTTTAAAGATCTGAAGTTCCTCTTTAATCTCGACATTTGTGTGAAAATAAAAGAACAAAAATAAAAATTCAAAAAGCAACGACGACAACTTCCTGGTCATTGCTGAGTCCACAACGAGTCCTAAACGAGGTCTCCACACGCACTCCTCCCCTCTCCTCTTCTCTCCTCTTCTCTCCTCCACTTCTCTCTTCCCCCCTTGTCTCTGTTGAGGCGTTGCCTCAGTTTTCAGCGGGGGTGGAGGTGGGGGTGGGGGTGGTTGTCGTCGTGTCGGAGGGTGTAGTGTGTGTGTGTTCAGGGGGCGTAGTGTGTGGTGTGTGTGCGGGGGGCGTGGTGTGGGGCGTGTGTGGCGTATCGGTGGTGGTAGTCGTGGTTACGGGGGCGTTGACGATCACCTGGACAACGTAGTCCTTCTGCAGCTTGGTGTCCTGGAGGGAGATTAGAAAAGAAAGAAAAAATGATTTGGTTAAAATAAAGACATAAAAAAGACATTAAAGACGTAAAAAAAGACATGATCACACACCAATGAAGTCTTTTTGAGGCCACTCAAGAAGATGAGGCACTATGCTGCATGGTCTACTGCTGTGTTTCTCAACCTTTTTTTTAGGCGAGGCACCCTTTCAGCTCATGAAAAATCTTGAGGCGCCCCAAACCAACAAGCCGTAACATGGCATCGCATTCAAATACCAACCACACAAGCTTAGAAAAGCAAAACATTTGGAGACGTTCGAAGTTGCAGCTTTATGTCACACAGGCTATGTGTAGGCCATACTGGGTTGACCTGAATTTACTTTATTGTATTGATTCCACTGTAGT